>NC_066878.1:18528137-18828137 GCF_022985175.1 Labeo rohita
ATTTCAGCTCTTCTGTTGCTTGAGAAAGGAAAGATGATCTCTTTGAAAGACTGGGAATGAAACAAAACTCAGGGGCCCTGTGGGGGCCCAAGGTAATGTGGCTCCTAAATGGACAATAGAAGCTTTTATACAGAGAATCACACAGACAGTCTTGTTCTTGTTTTACTTCTTTGTCTCCTCAATCTGTTCAACTTCGCTGGATTCGTCCACCACTTTGCCATTGATCATGGTTTGCGTTACCACCTTCACTATCTTACGGGTACGAACATCAGGCTCCTCTGTGGAGAGAAAGACCAAGAGAGAGTGATGTGAGCGATATGTTAGATTCCTTTCAGACACACAGACAGCGGACTGTAGGCTCTGTTATGAGAGCTGCCTCTGTTTGGCGGTGTTTAATGTGTGGAGCTCAGGTGAGAGAACAAACGCACTCCCAGAACATTCCAGAGCCACAGACGGATATCTGATAAATGTTTACCCAACAGTTCAAGCCAGATTCAAATATACTTAAGCGTTACACTCGCTATCATACTGTAAGAAATAGGGGATGTTTGGGTCCCTCATACAGTATAAATGTGTAAAAAAAGACTTTAACAAAAGATGATGCAAACTTTCAGTTATTATAGGCATTTTTCTAACTTCATTGGCACCTTAGTATATTGAACTGTTTTGCTTTAATTGCAAATATGCACATTTTGGTAAAATCAAATACACTACTTAATATACCGTAAATGATGTCTGTTAGTGACATATGTAGCAGAAAACCCATGAAAGACTTATGTTATTTAAAAAATCCACATCGTTTTATACGTATTTATTTATACATCTATGGGGGGGCGCCATTATTTCGATGACAGCAAATGATTGCACTCAGTGAGCTACTCCCATTACCTGTTGCTATTTTTACCACAGCACAACTCAGAAAATAAAATACTGATACGATGCCACATTGTGCGGCTTTTGGTTGTAATTTTCAGTCGAAGGGCAACAAGAGAAGCGATGTAAGTCTTCACTGCTTTCCTAGCGATAAGAAGAGGAGAAAAGAATGGACAAAGATTTGTGGACAAATAAAACTTCATAAAGACCCACGTCTTTGTTCTGTCCACGAGAGCTTACAAATGGCAGAGACAAGAAACGCTAGATGCCATCCTGGGAGAATGTAAACATGAAACGCCTGTCATGATGCCGCAGCCAATGAAGTTTCTCAGTGTGGATTTCACTCCTTGTGGGAAAAATCAGTGGTATGGCAATTGGTTTAAGCTTACACTTGCATCCATTGCCACCTGTAAGCTCTTTCAGTAGCTGTGCTCATCATATCAGTATTTTATTTTCAGAGTTGTGTATTCTAAATTGTGTTGCAGTAAAAATAACAACAGGTAGCACCAGTAGCTCACCGAGCACAACCATGTCACCTCATAATGGCACCCCCAATAGTCCAAAATATATATATAAAAAAATAGGATTTTTTTAAATAACGTAAATCTTTCATGGGTTTTCTACTACATATTTCAGTAAGAGACATTGTTTACATTATATTAAACCATTTTTTAAGGATGCATTAAATTATGGAAGCCTGTTTCCGTCATTGAATAAAAAAAAGGGTAATTGCGACTTTTTATCTTGCAATTCTGATAATTTTTTCTCAGAATTGTGAGATATAAACTTGCAATTCTGAGAAATAAAGTCGCAATTGCGAGTTATAAAGTCAGAATTCCAAGATATAAAGTCAGAATTCTGAGAAATAAAAATAAAATTGTGTGATATAAACTTGCAATTGCAAGTTATTAAGTCTGAATTGTGAGATATAAACTCGCAATTCTGTGAACATATCAGTCTTTTTTTTCTCCTCAGAACTGGACTTTATAACTTGCAATTGCGAGTTTGAATTGCAAGATACAAAAACGTCAGAATTGCAAAATTTATATCTTCTGACTTTATATCAAGCCATTCTGACTTTATAACTCGCAATTGCGAGTTTATATGACACAATTCTGAGAAAAAAAGTCAGACTTACAAGAAAAAAAGTCACAATTGTGAGATAAAAAGTCGCAATTACCTTTTTTATTTTTTATTTAGCAGCGGAAACGGGCTTCCAATATTAAATTGATCAAAAATTTCTGGAATTTTTTTTTTTTTTTTTTTTGTTTTTTTTACAGTTTCCAACAGTTTACAGTTTTTTTACTGTTTTAATAAAAAGTGTTTCCTCAGTATCAAATCATCATTTTTCTGAAGGATTATGCGACACTGAAGACTGGAGTAATGATGCTGAAAATTCTGCTTTGCATCACAGGAATAAATTGCATTTTAAAATATATTCAAACGGAAAACAGTTCTTTTTTTTTTTTTTTACTGTTTTTACTGTATTTCTGAACAAATAAAATGCAGCCTTGATGAATACAAACATTAAAAAATCTTCCCAACCTCAAACTGTTGAAAAGTAGTATATATGTAAATAAAAGTTTTTATTTCTTTCTCTAATTTAGTTATTTATTTTAATTGACAGTGTGTTATAAAAAAGAGCTGAGGTTGTGTGCTAAGGTTATGCATCAACCCTGTTGTCATCATTTTTCCCCCTCGCTTTTTGAAGTTATAAATTATTGCATAAATCAAAAATCCTTTATAATAATAAACTAAGTGAAGTCTTCATGGACATGCAAAGATCTCCCTTTTTAGTACTTTATCTTATGTTTTATGAAGTGTGTCAGTAGAGAATGTTAAAATGTCAACCATATTGCCATTGATTTTCTATAGTAAGCAACTTATAAGTGACGTTGAATTGCAAAAAAAAACATTTTTGTGTGTTGCACAAGCCTAGTATTATCCAATTAAACCATAAAGCTGTCAACCCTGTTACCCTGATTACCAATTTTGCATGAATTATGGAGAAAGGTACAGTTTTTATTAGGGCTGGCAAATGATTAATCGCGATTAATCGTACACAATAAAGGTTTGAGTTTGCCTATCATACTATGTGTAATTATGTATATATAAATACAAGGATATTCATGTACATATTTAAAAATATTTACACGTATATGTATTTATTGTAATTTTTCTATAATTTATATTTTATATAAATACAAATTTTTGTACCTAAATAACATATTTCTCTTAAATATATACATTCATTTGTGTGTATTTATATATACATAATAATTACACACAGTACACACACATATATTAGGCAAACTCAAACTTTTATTTTGTATGCGATTAATCGCGATTAATCGTATGCCAGCCCTAGTTTTTATTCTAAAATTTTAATTTGTTTATGCAGTATTTATTGGTTATACAAATTTTTTCTGCAATATTTGTTGACTATAACTTGTAAGATCAGTTTGTGCATATTTGTTCTAGTGTTTGCTGAAGTTATAGCGTGCGACATGTTCTGTGTGAGCGAGTACTCACTCTTGGGGGGTGGAGGAGCCTCTTTAGCCCTGTGAAATAAAAAAAGAAACCTGATGTAAGTATCAAAACAATTGTTATGCTGCCAAAATCCTAGACACCAATATTAGTGTCAGCATAGAAAAAACAGCATAGAGATTTGGAAGGACATTATGGTGAGTAAGCAATGACAATTTTCATTGTTGGTGAACTGCAAGAATCTCTCGCACTCACGTTTCCTCCCCCTCCAGCAGCCTCCTGTAGGTTGCGATCTCCATCTCCAGGTTCTGCTTGATGCGCAGGAGCTGCTCATAGTCCGTCTTGTTGCGCTGCATGTCCAGACGCAGCTGCGACAGGTTTTCCTCCAGTTGGGCCAGGGTAGCCTGCAGTCGCTCCATCTCAAGAGTGTACTTCTGTCCCGTCTCACTCAGGTTACCCTCCAGAGCTGCCACCTGTGAGAAGGGTTAAATGGGAATTTGTTAGCCAACGCCATAACTTTGTTAGCGCCAGGGTCAGAAATGAACTTTTCCATTAAGGGACCATTTTTGTATGTAATTATATGTAAAATATACCTGTAAAAACAGCTAATATTATGGAAGGCCTTTTCCGCCACTGAATACAATTTTTTAAAAAAGTAACTGCAAGTTTTTATCTCACAATTCTGACTTTTTTTTCTCACAACTGTGATACAAACTCAGCATTCTGACTTTTGTTTTGAATTGTTCAGAATTGCATGATATAGCAATTGCAAGTTATAAAGTAAGAATTGCGTGAAATAAACTTACAATTGTGAGTTATTAAGACAGAACTGCAAGACATAAACTCCCAATTCTGAGAAATAAACTCAATTGCGAGTTAGGTTAAGTCAGAATTCTGAGATATTCTGAGAACATATCTTCTGTCTTATGTCTTTTTTCCCCTCAAAACTGGACTTCTCAACTTGAAATTGCGAGTTTATATCGGAGAAAAAAGTCTGAATTGCATAAAAAAGTCAGAATTACAGAATTATTAGAGTTTTTATTTTGTTATTCTGACTTTATAACTCACAATTATGAGTTTATATCATGCAATTCTGACTTTATAACTCGTAATTGCAAATTTATATACCAAAATTCTGAGAAAAAAGTCAGAATTGCATAAAAAACTAAAAATTGCGAGATACAAAAAGCACATTTGCAAGAAAGACTTTATAACAATTTTGAGTTTATATCATGCAATTCTGAGGAAAAAGTAAGAATTGCAAGCGTATATCTCACAATTCTGTTTTTATAACTCACAATTATGAGTTTATATCATGCAGTTCTGAGAAGAAAAGAATTGTTTATTTCTCGCAATTCTGACTTTATAACTCACAACTGCAAATTTATATATTAAAATTCTGAGAAAAAAAGTCAGAATTGTATGAAAAAAGTTGGTATTGCAAGATACAAACATGCATTTGCGAGAATGCATATAATATAGCTGCAATATTCGAGTCGATTAATAGAATACATATAAAACTTTTTTTTTTGTTTTGTGTCTGCATTTTGGGCAAACACCTCATCTTCACAAGCGGCTCTGGCTTCACAAACAAATGTTGGTCCATGACGTTAGTTTAGTCTTAACTCAAGTTCTGCAAAAACTCTGTTATAATCACTAAAGCTACAAAAAGAATCTTTTATTTACATAGCATCTGCATTGTGTTGTTTACGATGAGGGAATTCACGAACGCAAAGAATTCAATCAGTGAGCACGCATACTCAACAACAACATCGGAGTTTTCAATTCGAACACCTCTGATTGGTGCGTGTTCAGCGCTGAATAATTTAAGCGTTTCTGATTGGCCACTGTATTTCTAAGCTCAACAGAAATGCGTGTAATTGGTTATAAGTCTCAACATCGCAAAAAAAAAAAAAAAAAAAAAGAAAAAACTAAAACTAAAATTAATCAAAATGTAATTCTGCAAATAGAAACTTTTCATTTTCACATTTTAATCAGGACAGCCATGATCGATTATTAAACTGAGCAGGGGCAATTTCTGCTCATTTATCTTGACTTTGTGGGTCAGTTTTGTTCATTTGGTGACATTTTTGCCACAAGCCCCGGTCTCTCCCTGTTTAGCGCACATATAGAGATGCACGTTTCAATTTAAATAGATTTCTGGATCCTGTTTCCACTTCTTTTTACAATAATTTCTTGTCCTCCCTCTATTATCAATAAGACGGTCAAAAGCCTTAAGATAAAAATAAACATTTAAATGACAATAAAATATATATAATTTATATAAAAACTTATATAATATATAATTCTTAAATAACTTATATAAAAAAATAATTCCATTTGGTCACACTTTTTTTTGCATAAAGTCTTGCATCCCAAAAATACATGTAAATGTGGGTATGTGGGTCTGTCTGTGTGTGTTTTAGTGAATAACTATGTAAATGAAGCTATTCCATCAGTAAATGAGTCGATCCTATTTATTTTGCATGTAATCATGTTTAAACTGCCAACCACCAGTTGGTGATAAGGTGAACCGTCAGGACAATGAGGCTTTATTGGCTACTGCTCACATGCTGATGAGGTAGAAAGGTTTTATACAAACACTTACAGGCCATTTTTCCTGCAAGAACGCATGCTTTACAGGAAAGAACAGCATGAACATTGTTTGTCCTTTTATGTTCCACTAAGGAAAGAAAGTCATACAGGTTTGGAACAACTTGAATTGTAATTATTAGTTGCCTTTATGCATCTACTTGCACCCTCAAAATAATTGCACCAGCAGAGAAACTACTACGAAACAACCCCTATGTGAACTTACGTCTTGGCTTTATTTACACAAGGGCGACCTGTTTATAGTAACTACATCTGAGATGTTGGGAGTGATCTTGGACTGGCGTAAGACTCAAAGGTCATTAAAACAAACAAACCTGTTTCTAAGTGAGTGTTCTGATGGAAAAGTTCCTCTTTGGAGATCTATTACACGTCTGTTACTTTTAGTAGGGTTTCTACTGACCCCTTTTCACGACATAATCCAACAACAAACTGTGTCTGTCCTTCTTGCTGCTCACATTTGACTTGTAAAAGTAAGTAAAGGCATGCGTTCGAGCATTTATGGCCTGGGTCATTCAAATAACCTCGACATAAAGGACAGGGTTTTACTTTCCAGTGCTAAGCGGTAACTGTATCTGCATTGGCCGCAGCTTTAGAAGTTCACTCAGGGAACAGAAATGGTGCTTAAAAGGTTCCTCATGCCTGGTTCTGACCTGTTTGTGAAGGCTCTCCAGTTCCACTTCCAGTGTCTGCAGAAAGCGCTGCCTCTCGGTCAGTTCACTGTGAGCCCCTCTCAGGGCTTCATTACTCTCACGCACCTGCGTCTGCACCGTCTCCAACTATACACACACACATACAGTGAATGGGTTACAAAAGTGTTCTGCATGCAAGACCATAATGCAGCAGGAGGAAGTAATACATCCTGCTAAAGGTCTGATGAACTGCAGGTTCAAAGTTTTATATGATGATGTCGAGATAACATGGATCACTGATATATACCATAAAGATGATTATCATGGATCAATATCTAGAAGTGTACCATATATACCTTGGTTTTATATACAAAGAAATCCATGGTTTTCATATTTTCATATATTATTTCTGAAGCACCTTGAAATAACATGTAAATACTGCAAATCATTTAGTTTGAAGATTGTGGTTGATTGTGGATCATTGTGGTTCCATGTTACAAAAAACGCACCGTATTATTTTTGAAGTACCTTATGTAAATTCAATGAGTTTAATTACCAAAAATACTATAGTATTACCATGGTCCTGTGTCAAAAATATTTTTAAGTACCTTGAAACACCATGTTAATACTTTGGATTTTAAAATATACCAAGGTATGGTTTCCATGTGCATGTCATGTCCAAAAGAAGTACCTTAGAGAAACATATACCATGATTTAGCTTACAAAAATACCATGGTATTACCATGGTTGAAAAACCATGATAATATTGTGGTTTACAATTAAAATATTAAATACATTAAATATTAAAAAACATGATGACTCCACCTTATTTTTGAAGTACCATATGTAAATACCATGGTGTTACCTACCAAAAATACTATAGTACTACCATAGTGTCCAGCTTACAAAAAGGTGTTTATATGTTAAAAAACGTGATAGTAAAGTGGATCCTTATTTTAAAAAAACACATTTTATTTTTGAAGTACCTTATGTAAATTGCAGTTTAATTACCAAAAATACTATAGTAGTACCATGGTTCTGTGTCAAAAATATTTTGAAATACCTTTTTTGAGTACTATGTAAATACTTCGGATTACAAAAATACCAAGGCATGCTTTCCATGTGCATGTCATGCCCAAAAAAGTACCTTAGAGTAACATATGTTTATCTTATAAAAAGACCATGGTATTAATGTTACAAAAGCCATGATAATATTGTGCTCTAATATTAAAAACATGACGATACCATGGTAGTTTTGAAGTACCATATGTAAATACAATGGTTTCACTTACCAAAAATACTATAGTAATACCATAGTTCCAGTACCATAGTGTACAAGCTTACAAAAAAAGGTATTTATATGTAAAAAAACAAAAACAAAACAAAAACATGATAAAAAACATGGTAAAGTGGATTCACATCTAAAAAAAACATGTAAACTTGAAATAACATTGAAATAACAGTTTGCAGACTGTGGTTGATTGTCGTGCCATGTTACAAAACATGGTAATACCATTTTATTTTTTAAGTGCCTTATGTAAATTCCATGAGTTCAGTTACCAAAAATACCATGGTATTACCATGGTTCTGTGTCAAAAATATTGAAATACCTTGGAGTACCATGTAAATACTTTAGATTACAAAAATACCAAGGCATAGTTTCCATGTACATGTCATGTCCAAAAAAGTACCTTAGAGTAACATATATTTATCTTATAAAAATACCATGGTATCATTATGGTTCAAACCATGACAATATTGTGGTCTATTATAAAAAAAAATATAATACCACAGTAGTTTTGAAGAACCATATGTAAATACCATGGTTTTATAAAAACATTATAGTATTAACACAGTTCCATGACATGGTATTTGTACATGGTTTAACATGTATTAATAGTATATGTACATGTATAAAACATTGTAGTAAAGTGGACCCATGTATAAAAACATGGCAATACCACAGCATTTCTGAAGTACCTTAATGTAAATTCCATAGTTTTACTCTCAAGAACATTTACTGTGGTATCGTGTCCAAAAACATGTCATAATAGTTTAAATACTTTGGAGTAACATGTAAGTACTATGTTTTAGTATACAAAAATAACATGGTATTATGTATTATCCTTTAACAAGTTGTTGTTAAATGGTAATACCTAGTATTATGGTTGTACCAAGGTGTTTTTGTTAGTGAAATGTGATCTGGGTCTAGGAAACTCTTAATGGGAGCTGGCAGCCATGATACTGGTTCTGACCCTGATCCTCTGGGAACACCAACCTTTTTACGGTACCAGTTTTCAGCTTCCTCCTTGTTCTTCTGGACAATGCCTTCATACTGAGACCTGAGGTCAGAGAGAACCGACCCCAGCTCTGGCCCACGGGCCGCATCCACCTCCACACTGACTTCCTCTTGAGCAATCCGGGCCCTCAGGCTGTCAATTTCCTGTGGGAAAGAAGGATGTTGCATGACTAAACAAATTGTCTGGTAACTTTCTGTGGAACTAATAAAAACTGTTAGTTTTTGACTAATGAGATATCTATCATGTTTGGATAGGTTGTGCGTGTATTTTATGTTTGAACATCGGGGTGTGGTTTGTGTGGTGATTTGAGACTGCGGAGCGCATGTTGGGAAATTTGATACCACGTGGTGGCACAAGGTAGGTGGAAGTTACTTCATTATTAAGTTCTTCTCAATGAATATTTAATAGTGTTGATCTCATGTTGCTCACAAGTGGAGTATGCATGTGCCTCGCACAAAAACAGGCAGACACGCCAGATATACTTTGAATATTCTACAACCGTGACACCACACCCTACTTTCCAAATATACCTAGAGTCTATGCGTGAGAAAGAATGAAAATAATACTGTACTTCCTTAGTGTTTTTCTTACATGTTGTTTTTTGGTTCAGCAGTTACAAGTAAGGCTTAAAACATAGTCTATGCAAGTACAACAAACAAAGTACCCATTGCATTCTCAGTACTGGCCCCATCGGCCATTATTGTAGACGTGCTTCAGATCAAGTTTGTTAAACTAGCTGAATACCTTAATCTGGTTCAATGGCAAAGACTTTTAATAGTAACTCTATCACCTTCCTGAGTACTGGGACTTGTTCGTTTCAAATGAACACAAGAATTCAAGTATTTGTACTGCTTCTTTGCACTTGGAATTTGTTGGGTAAGGATACACATCTTTGCGTACTTGTGCAAAGCAAGCTTCTGGCCTAAAAATGACAATCAGCACTTGACTCAGTGCCAGAAGGTTAGCTGTGAGGCACATCTTAGATTTCATGAGACAAAAGAACCGCATGGATTGAGTTACAAATGACTCCAAGCATGGACAGTGGAGGTCACCGCTTGGGACTCTTCAAGGGTTTGACAAGCCTGTCACAGAGATACACTCTTAAAAATAAAGTTTCCAACAGGGGATTTTCATAGTGATGCCACAGAACAGGGGTGCCCAAACTCTGTGCTGGAGGGCCAATTTCCTGCAGAGTTTAGCTCCAACTTGCCTCAACATACCTGCTGGGAAGTTTTTAGTATGCCTAGTAAGAGCTTCATTAGCTGGTTCAGGTGGGTCTAACTGGGGTTGGAACTAAACTCTGCAGGACACCAGACCTCCAGGGCCGAGTTTGGGCACCCCTGTACTAGGCATACTAGAAAGTCCCCACCAGATGTGTTGAGGCAAGTTAAACTCTGCATGACACCAACTATCTAGAACTAAGTAGGGGTGTAAGAAAATATCGATACACGTGTGTATCGCAATATTTTGTTTGGCGATACTGTATCGATTCTCAAAAACTGAATATTGATATTTAAAAAAAAAAATAATCATACAAGATTCATGACACTTGCTTCGTTTTGAGTTTATATCCTGACCGCTAGATTGCAGTCTTCTTATGTCTGAACTTAAACAGCGACAGGAAATACTAGCATAAGCGCACGGCGCTAATGTTAGCATTAATGGAGGATGAAAGAATAGTTCCTGCTCCCGCCTCGGTGTAAAGTGTGATGTCATTTTGGTATCATTTTGAGGTAACGTTCACTCCAGGATACGGCAAGCAGCGGAACCGACGCACCGCCGCCACCCGTCTGTGCAGCAGAAGCGCCCCATGCAGCCGAGGCGGCGCCCGCGCTGTGGTTACGCTGCTTGCAGCATCCCATGAAAGGGCCTTTGCGCCGGGCATAGTGGGGTAGCCACGCAGCTGCCTGCCGGTTTCTCTCGTGGTGGGGCTGTTTTGTGCAGTTGAGGCGGTGCTCGCGTCACGGTCTGAAAAACTTGCAAAATCCAAAACTTGCGAAATTCTCAGAACAAAAAAGATTCTTAGAATGTCCAATATTTGTATTTATTTTATTGTTTTACAATTCTTTTGTTTTCTTTAGGAATCCTGTAAGCACTTTATTTTTTATTGATATTAAGCAGATGTAATTCATAAGTTCAGATCGTGACATGGTTACAATAATAAAGTTAAATTGTAAAGCAGGGTCTAAAAATATATATGGTCTGTTTATAAAAGCTTACATTTTATACATTTAATAACTAAAGAACCTTGCAAGCACTTTATTTTCCCCCTTTACTCGTACTGCACAAAAAGTGATTCAGTAACATTATGGTTTGCATATGGTGGTGTTTTCTTAATTACAGCTTTCCTAAAATTGTGTCCTATTCATAAAATAACAAATATCCCAATATATCGCCTTGTTCACAATATTGCAATGTATCGCAACCCCTGTATCGTGTTACGTATCGTATCGGCAGATTCTTGGCAATACACAGCCCTAAAACTGAGTTTGGGCACTCTTGCAATTGAAGAAGCATTTTTGGTTTCCCAAAGAAGTTCGTGTGAAACAAAGTGAAACCAGACTTTATTCGCCCCATCGGAATGCATATTTACACTGTCTGAATCATTCCCTATCCCCTATATCAGTGGTTCCCAACCACGTTCCTGGAGACCCGCCAACACTGCACATTTTGCATCTCCCCTTTGCCTGACACACCCATTTCAGGTTTTGGAGTCTCTGCTAATGAGCTGATAATCTGAATTAGGCGTGTTTGATTAAGGAGACATGAAAAACATGCAGTGTTGGGGGGCCTCCAGGAACATGGTTGGGAACCACTGCCCTATATAGTGCACTACGTGCCATTTACAGTAGAGAAAATACTAATTCTTTGAACAAGTGACCAAATTCAGCCGCAGCTTCAGTGTGTATTTATAGTGTAGGGGGTCCCGCCTACTCTTTGGATTTTAAAGAGTATTTGATTGGACAGAACGTTCGCTGAAAATAAGTGTAGGGTGATGTCATCAAAATCATTGATCCATGTTGGCGGGACTGTTTTGAATGCATATATTTTCTAAATGCAAATTTTGAGCAGGCTAGCTTATTAATAACCTTAAGGCTAACATATTCATACTAAAAGCTAAAAAACTTTCATTTTGATTTCATGGGGATTTTAAAGGCTCTTGTAACTACAGTGAAAGCGACTGTACCATCAGTTCCTCCATGAACATTTGCATCAACAGAAGGTTGAAAGGAATGGAAAACCACTGAACTTTGGACTGGTCCACGTCCTACTCTTAATGTACACTTACATGCTACTTTTTAACTAGAGGGAATGCAGAAACGAGGAACAACAGGTGCCGCATTTGCCATTCCGTTCCCAAATCTTACCTCCTCGTGATTCTTCTTCAGGAAGTAAAGCTCCTCTTTCAGGCTGTCCAGGTCACCACGCAGTGTGGCGATGATCTGGTCATGGTCTGACTTGGCTTTCTTCAGGGCCACACAGTCCCGCTCCACTGACTGACACATCGCACTCTCCGTCTCCCATCTGCAAACATACACCAAGTCAATGCCTGCTAAAGCTTGTCAACACGTTTCTTTTTATTTTGCCTTCATTACGACAGGACAGTGCAATGATAACAGGAGGCAAAGCAAAGTGGAAGAGAGAGAGGGAGGCGGGATCCGAGCTAGGACCCAAACTTGGGACACCCACAGCGCGACAGCGCTATATATCAGCTCGCTGCCCACAAGGCTGTCGCCGCCAACGTCAACACATCAAACACTCACTTGATTCTGAAATCATCTGCAGCCAGCTTGGCGTTATCAATCTCAAGCATGATCCGTGCATTCTCCAGAGTCTTCTTCCTTACCTGTAAGGTACAGAACATGAAGAAGAAGCTGCATATTCATCTAGAACACACTGAAACCATCATTTAAACGATCATAGTGGAAGTGTTCAAGACGTCATTATGCATGGCATATTCATTCTGATTTAGGTACTTTCCTTCTTTGTTAAAAGGTAACCGTTTAGTCTAAAATAGGTAATTATTTAACTAGTGTGTCTGGTACGGCTAATGATCAGAGACATTTGCTGAGCAGCATTTCAAAGTATATCTACACACCAGGAGCCATGCTAACAATCTTTGTTTTCATTAAGTTCAAAAGACCTTAAGGGCATTGTCCACATACTTCCTGTTCTAGGGCATGGGCTTGGGCCATCATGGAATCAATATCGTGGCCTTTCGGCACACGTTCCAGCATCAGTTGTTTGATCTTCAGCTCCAGGTCAGCATTGGACTTCTCCAGAGAGCGGACCTTGTCTAGGTAGTTGGCGAGTCGGTTGTTGAGGCTTTGCATAGCCTCTTTCTCATTGGTGCTGTTGCCGTGAAGGCCGTTGAGGGACAGGTTGCCCAGGCCATTCAGATCTGACATGCTCATGGAGGCAGAGCGAGACAGGGGCTTGGAGGCAGAGAATGAGACGGCCGCTTTGGACCGGGCACGTCCGCTGTCCCTCAGAGACATGCTGGAGAAAGAGGGCTGCCGGCCCAGGGAGAAACTCCGTACTGAGAGACTGGACGACATGACCTCTGTCGACAGACGGAGATGTGTTTTAGTATGTACTAGTATGTACATTTTTGATGAATGACAATAATCCTGCAGAGTTTAGCTCCAACTCGCCACAACACACCTGTCTGGACGTTTCTAGCATGTCTACCAAGACCTTGATTAGCTGGTTCAGGTGTGTCTATTTAGTGTTGAAGCTAAACTCTGCAGGACACCGGCCCTCCAGGAACAAGTTGTTAGATTTAAAGATATACTTGCATATAAAGTATACAATTATTATGTGCTTTTAGAATAAGTATAAATATAAATGTAAAACTCCCATACTGAAAAACCTTTGCAGATCTAGTTTTTAGTCACAAGAGTGAGCAAAGAAAATCATATTTGGTGTATGAGAACATCACATCTCCTCCTAACCCCAAGACATCCTCTTTAGAATGTTCTCTATACAAATTGACTTTTTAAAAGATGGCTTTTCAAGCCAAGAATTTTCCATTGCTCCCCCATGCTGGATTTTACAGCTAGAAGTAAACGTCCAAACACTGTAAAAAATGACTTCTCAACTCTGGGCTGCTTAAGAGAGTTGGCTCACACCTTCCTAATCCATTTATCTCCTGCCATAAAGTGATAACCGTCTGACAGCCTGCTACTGTTAAAGAGCTCGGGGATAAAGGAGCTCTTTATGCTGATCTGAGACCAGAATCCCCTGACAGGGGTGAATCTCAGAGGTGAATCTCACAAAAAAATATTGTTGGCACCGATAGTGCAGTGGTTAGTTTGCCGACACATAGCGCAACTGTGCTGCCGGCAACCCGATTCGATTCCCGTCACAAGGTCCTTTGCTGAACCCAACCCCCTCTCTTCACCCAATGCTTTCCTGTCTGCTCTCAATTGTCCTACCAAATAAATGCAACCCCCCCATAAATATAACTTAAAAAAAAAAAAAAAGAATTGTTAATATTGTGCATACAGTATGTATAAAATGTAAGAACAATGTAACATGTTTTCAATAACCACATTTAAGCTCAAATGTTTTAGGCCTCCAAATGTATTACTGTACACACACACACATGCACACAACATTCTCTCTCTCTCTCTCTCTCTCTCTCTCTCTCTCTCTCTCTCTCTCTAAGACACAATTTTGCATTGTGACATTGTTTTTATAACAGTTAAACACATTTCAGCACCCAGATGATTTAATCCCACAAATGTATTACTGTACACACACACATTTCATATATGGGTCATTCTACAGAATTTGTTCAAACTCTGAGTTGGAAACGTCTTGAAAAAATTTGTCTTTTTCGACAAATTTAGATTGTATGCAAATTGTATAATATCCAATGTACACATTTCTAGTAATTGTGCAGAATTTGCTTACATCTTCCTTTCAAATATATATATTTTTCTATTTTATTAAAAAGTTTTCAGAGGTAAATTAATCAAAATAACAATTTGAACAATATTTCAAGTGAGATTTGTTGTATTTTGAATACAGTGTTTCTTTGTAAAAGGCAAAAAGTTGATCATTCTGATTTCAAACTTTCATTAGTTTGAATATACACTGAACCAAACACTATCATAACATCATAGTTGATTATTCAGTATACTTTATTTTTGACAAAACATCCCATGTCTCAGTCATGACAGAATATTTTGACAGTGACAGTCATGTTTTTGGTATCGACCACATCACATTACAGAATTTTAACCTACTAAAACATAATAAAACACTACAAATTTGCATGACTGTACTAAAATGTTTATCTCTCTCAAGTGAAGGTTTATGTGTTCCCTTTTGTCACTACAGAAACAAAGATGACATGTTTCGGTCGTGACTGTTTTGGTAGTGACAATTTTAGATACTTTTTAAGCCTAACTCAAAGATGCTAATCAGCACATGGTTAGCTAGCACAGTTCTGAACAGCTGTACACATATAAAAACTAAATGTTATGTAAGTACTCCCAAAAAAGTGTGCTTAATTGAAAAAAGGTGTTCGGTAGTGACATTCTTTAAAGTTACACACAGACTACTGCAAACAACTTACCTCAAAATAATGGCACTACTTACCACGCAGCGACACTGTAAAAAAAAAAATTGTCAACTTAGAATAATTTGTTACCTGGCTGCCTTTTAATTTTAAGTTCAGTCAACTCAGAAATGTTAAATTATACTAAATGACAACTTAGATATTTGAGTTGATTAAACTTAAAAATTTAAGGCAGCTGGGTTACTTACCCATCTGTTAAGTTTAACAAACACAAATATCTAAGTTGTTACTTAGTACATCTTAACATTTCAAGTTGACTAAACTTATTTGAGTTGACTGGACTTAAAATTTTAAGGCAGCAGGGTAACAAATTATTTTAAGTTGACTCAACAAATTGTGTTTTTTGTTTTTTTACAGTGTATGAGAAAGAGTGACACACATGAATATTTCCTGATCATAAATGTAGGGCTGTAGTTAAATCAGTCTCAGTTAATGAACTAAAACATATGCTGTTTTGGTAGTGACATGAAAATCTATAAAAAATAAAACAAATATTTTTAAAAAAACAACAATGGAATAAAATACAAAAATTATTTCAATATCATTTTGATCAAGTTGAAATTAAGGGGTTAGGTTTCAAGACAGCCGCCTCCTATTTGAAAGTAACCATTAAATAATGATTTTATATATGTTAGCTTGCTGATATTTTAAATATTATTGTGGGTTTCAATAGATAATAAAAGGATCTTAGTAAACATCTAAGATTTGAATACTTTAATGCTTTTTAAATGTGTTTTTTGGTTGTGGGACAGCAGTTTGCACCAGTTCTATAGAATGGCCCATATATATTGTCAGATATTTTGCATTGTGACATTGTTTTCATGACCAAATTTAAGCCTCCAAATGTTTTATATATATATATACATATATATATCTATATATATATATATATATATATATATGTACATATATATACATCTCAGATCAGTTGCAGAAACTGTACCAATGCTCAGTTTTAAATGACTTTAGTAGATTATGACTTTAGACGTTAGTGAATTATTAAAAGAGCATCAAACTACGCACAAAACTTCACTGCATCATAAAGATCACATGATATGTAAATGGACACTGCATTGTTTCTTTGTGTTGCCACATAAAACAATTAACATTCTTTTGTTGTTAGGCTTGTTGTCTTGGAAACGTATTATGTTGTCTAATTTGATTGGAGTTACTCTAGACAAGACAGTATGATTCATTTGTGGACGTGCAACATCTTTAAAACCGGTTATTGGTCATTACAAAACACCTGAATAAATTTAAAAAGAAACTTTTTCTAAACCAACAAGAATTGGGAATTACAGAGTTCCTTCATTGTGATCCTTATACTTTAAATGTAACTGAATATAAATATAAATACCACATTTAATGTGAATCACAATATAATTTCATTTGATTTTACCAGGTGATAAGAGGCTGTTTATATGTGGTTAGGCTATTGCATAAGAAGTGTTAAAAATTAAACAAGACTCATACCTGTGGTATTTGCAGTGGAGGACGGCTTCTGTGTTGTGTGATGTGTGGAGCATTCAGCTGTGGTCAGTACCTAACGGTGCCCTCTTATAGAGCTCAGGACGGAGGGGGCGGAGCTTACAGTACACCTGAACACCTGTGGGAGGAGCCCACCTGCCTCTCTCTCAAACTCGAACTGTTTGCACTAGTGTAACTCAAGACATCGGAGATCACGGCATGAAATATTCAACAGGTTTCTGCTGTAACGTGAACAAAGAGAATGAAAAAACAAAGCCTGCTCTATGTGCCTGCAGGACAAGATCTATGAGCCAGAACAGTGTTTACTGTCCTTATCTTCTACAATTCTCTCTCAACCAGATCTGAAGGATAGCCATCTAATCTTTCCAGTATTTTAGTTGCAAACTGTGCTCTACTGAACAAAAATGATGGTGACCTAGCCTAATTTAAGGGGTTATGTTCACACACACATAGAGAGATTATGTTTGTCAGCGATGTATCTGAGTGCTTAAAGGGACAGTTCACACAGAAATTAAAATTTGGTCGTCATTTGCATACTCTTTTGTCATTCCAGACCTGTATGAGTTTTTTCATGCCGAACACAAATGAAAGTATTTTGAAGAACGATGGTAACTAAGAACTGGGTCTGTAATGCTTCAAAATGACACTACTTAAGTTTTTTGTATTTCAGAATTCACATGCCTTTTTTATTAATTGTTATTAATAGAGAATTTTCTTTGCAAATATTCTGTGAAAAGTGTAATTTAATTGTGTGCTTTTGTCATTTTAGTTTCATTATTTGTCATTTAGTTTCATTAATTTGTTTTGTTTTGTTTTAATAATATTATTTTACTTTATTACTTTAGCTTTATTTTAAATAACAAAAACAAACAATTTTGGTTACCATTGACGTCCACTGCACTGCAAAAAATTAAATGAAGAAAACTTCTAATATTGCAATGAAAAAATACTTCAGTATTTGTACATCAAAATTTACTTTTACTTACCTTCTTGTGTTCTATATTTTATTACAATTATACTATATTACATATAGGTTACTATATATATATATATATATATATATATATTGTAGGTAATTATATTTACTAACAAATATTCTGTGTAAAGTGTTTCTACACCATTTTTTCCAGTGTGTATGAACAAAAAACACTGACATTTCTCAAAATATCTTTAGTTTATTTTTTTATTAATTAATTGTAATTAATTGTAAAATTTACTAGCAAATATTCTGACATTTGTCAAAATCTCTATATATTTTAATTAATTAATTGTAAAATTCACTAGCAAATATTCTGTGAAAAGTGTTTCTATGCCAAAAACACTGACATTTTTCAAAATATTTTTATTTATTTATTTTTTTAATTAATTGTAAAATTTACTAGCAAATATTCAGTGAAAAGTGTTTCAACCGGTTCTTACAAGAATTTGTACATATTTGACAATGAGGCTAATTTGAATGAATTCGTACTATCTCACTTGTAAGACGGTTAAGTAAGAAACTTAAGTATGAAACTTAACGTCACAGAAATTGTACAAATTTCTACAAGGTTGCATGAATTTGTACGAATTAGCCACCTTGTAAAATAAGTACGAATTGGCTGTGAGATAGCATCGAGTGTTTCTACACCAATTTTCAGTGTGTATGGCCAAAAAACACTGACATTTCTCAAAACAGATCTTTAATTTTTACATTATTAACAAAACTTAAAGTTCTGAACAGGAATTGTGCTTAAAAACGAAGCTTGGACCAGCTAGGAACCGACTGCCATATTCCAAGCTAACATTTTACTCAGTAGTCCAGCAGGGAAGCATTACAGTCTCAATTACAACTTTGCAATAACTACTTCGCAAAAAGCGACAGGCTATTTCCTATGATACGCACAGTCCGATCAAGTCAGGCTGCTCTGCTCAACACCTTTTAAATGTTCACAACAGCAGCGTAATCCTCCTCTCAAACTGTGTCATGGGAACAGGAGTTGGGCAGCAAACAGAGATCTTTTGTGTCAACTCTACAAACACAATGAAGTATCCAGATCCTACAAAGCTGGACTCTCAGAGCTGTACGGCTGATGCCAAACGAGATGGCACCAGTGCGATTGATTCGATTCACACATCCGTAAGTGTTTCAGGTTACATGACGCCTTGTCTCAGGGTTTAGTCCAGTTCCTACGTGCCTGTAAACAGGCTTCCTGACATGGCAGCAAACCGCAATGACATTCCTAAACCTCAGCTCACATTTGCTCACACTGAGGGTCAGTGTTTCTGTTAAGCATGAGAAACGGTGAAAGAGTATGTAAAGAAGAGATCTGGATCTGTAGGTACATTTTTAGCTTTTTTTTATATTTACTGCATGTAGTCTGTAAATAAAACACCAAAAACTTTTTAAGTGGACAAAATTGGTCCAATTAATAAAGTATATTTGAGTATTTACTCTTCAGTCTTGTATGTCACCATGGGTGGGCAAATCGATCTGCATCATGGAGACACTGCAATGGATGGAAAAAAAAAGACAAATTAGCAGTGATTCATGTATGAGTGCCGTGTGTTGTGTGAATCACAGATCATTTGTGTGTAAGTAATTACTCAACATATGTTTGACTCACACTCATCCCAATGTCTTTGTTCTGTAATATGAGGAGGAGAAGTCATTTGTCATACTAAATCTCCTCCTACAACTTTCGCTGTGTGAGGTAGAAAATTCAGTAATACAATGAAAATAGTTTTGACTGACACACACCACTCATGTTGGGTTTCCATGTTTCATGAGGACGTTCCACAGGCATATGGGTCATTCTATAATTCTGGGTACATCTCATGTCCGTTAAGTTTTTTTTTTTTAATTTCATCAGTATAAAGCCCTGATGCTTAATTTTCTAGTACACAATTATATTTTTCCCAATCACACTACTATATATTGAAAAAGCCATATCTTTTGTTCAAAAATAATGTTCATCATTTTGTAAAGCTGCTTACTCTGCATTTAAAGGGGTCATCGGATGCCCATTTTCCACCAGTTGATATGATTCCTTAGGGTCTTAATGAAAAGTCTATAATATACATTGGTTAAAAATTCTCAATGGTTGTGTAAAACAACACCTTTTTGCCTTGTCAAAATGAGCTCTGCAAAAATCATCTCATTCTGGTTGAGGCTGCTTTAAATGCAAATGAGCTCTGCTCGCCCCGCCCTTCTCTTCTCTCTGTGGAGAGACGAGCCTGTTTACTTTAGCCGCATTTAGCCACGTTTAGCCACTAAACTTGCTAACTAGCACATTATTAGGAAAGCTGATAGCAAAGATTCATAAAAAACAAAAACCTTATACTCACTTTGTCGACTAAGTTACCCACTAGAAAACCCCCCCTCAGAAAAGGAATGGGTTGTCCAATTCTCGCATAACTTGCACAGTATGATTATATTTCCTCTAGAAGCACATTGATAAAACACTAGAAGTGATGTTCTCTCTCTTTCCCCAAATATAGGTTAAAGTAGCAAACCTATTTCAAGAGTGGATTAATTGACCGCCAACAGTTACACAAGTATTATTGCTGCAAATGTTAACAAGACAATTTAACTAAAACTTTTGTATTGTTTATGATAATATATTTCTATACATACCATATGCGCAGTAGTTATATGCTTCCATGTTGAGTATAGGCCCAAAACACTAAAAATGTCAACTATGTTACCCGTCAACTGTGTTACCCAGTAAAGGTAACATGGTGGACAGTTATATGGTATTTTATGCACATATTCCTACAGATCACCTTTATTTATATAGCTCTTTATACAATATAGACTGTTTCAAAGCCGCTATGTAAGGTCATGTTTGGGTTTTTGGGAAAAAGAAAAACTTTTTTCTTCACATTGTCAAATTCTAAATGTACCCCTAATTATAGAATGACCCATATATTGTTTTTTCTACAGCACAAACTATATTTTCTATTCCCTTACTGTAACCCTACTCCTCACAGGAAACTTTCTTCATTCTTAGATTTTTCAGACACTACACTCTGTGTGATTTATAAGCTTGCTTCCTCATGGTAACAAAAAATGTCACCACAAGGACAAGGATTTTGGATATTGCCATCTTTGTGGGGACATTTTGTGCCTATGATGTAGGTTATACCTAAACACACACACAAAATCATAAAAGTGGTCCATACATGTTTTGCACTAGTCTTCTGAAAGTTTTGTATAAGAAAGACCAAGGTTGTAACAATGAAAAAGTTGAAATTCGTGTCAACCAGAATTTTATTTGTTTGATTTATTTTGATCAAGTTAATATTTTACACGTGTATTTATTATTATTACCAGAGAGAGAGCAAGTTATCTTAATTATTAATATATTTTAGTAATTTCGTCTGATGTGCTTTTGTCATTTGATTTTTTATATTTAGGTTTACTTTTTAGTATTTCAACATTAACGTGTAATATTTTTCTTATATTTATTTTATTTTGAATAAGCTATTATTATTTCACATTACTATTTATTTATGATATGATTTAATACTTCAACCTTACCATATTTTCAGTTTTAGCTGCCAAGGCAACATTTCTGTTTTCATGTAATATTTAAAGTTTATTTTATTTTGAATTAGTGTTATGGTTGTGTGTGGAAGGAGGCACACGAAGACAAAATAACAACAAGTATTTAATAAAATCCACAATCAGTAAATCCAGACAGGAAGGGCAGGGAATCACACACCAGCATAACTTTAAGATTGGATGAACAACAATGAACTGAATACAACTTATAGGGGTGCTAATGATACAATGACAGGTGAGGGTGATTAATGATGACTTGACAAGGACAGGAACAGGAAAAACCATACAGGGGCACAGAAGGGAGAAACCAACACAAACAGTCCACAGGGGTGTGACATTACTCCCCCCCTCCCAGAAGGCGCAACCTCGCGTCATAGAACAAACAAAAACAAAGGAGTGGACGTGGGATGGTAACAAAAAGTCAGTGTAGGAGGCTCAGGCGGAGGATGGACTCCTGGGAGGAGGACAACAAACAAAGTCCAGGGTGGTGACAATGGAGGGACAAGCCATGGAGGAGACAAAAGGGTCCAGGGTGGATCAGACGGAGGGAGGAGCCAGGGAGGAGACAGAAGAGACTCGGAGCAGAAGGAGCCAGGCGAGACCCAGGCCACAGCCATGATGGTAGCCCACGACGGAGACGATGGGGGAAGGAGCCATGGTGGAGGAAGGGCTGACAACTCCAGGGGGCCCAACCGACGGCGGCAGAGCAGGTGGAGCCTGAGGCGGAGACGGAGAGCCGATGATCATGGGCGACACCGAGGATCCGGAGGGCCAGGGCGGAGCCCAAGGCTCTGGTGACCGATGGCAGAGGCGGCGATCCGGAGGTCTGTGGCAGAGCTGGAAAGACAGAGGACTGAGGCGGAGCTGGAGGGGGGGAGGAGCCCAACAGAGCCGGTGAGACAAAGCGTCGAGGCACAGCCGGAGGAGTGGAGTCCTGAGGCAATGGCGGGATGATGACCGACCAAGGTGGAGTCGGAGGGATGAGGGAGACCAGTGGAGCTAGTGAGCAGACAGGCGACGGTGAAGACGAGGGAGCTGAAAGTCGGGGTGGAGCCGCTGGGTCGGAGGGCTGAGGCGGAGTCATGGACTCAGAGGCTGAAGGCGGAGACGAGGGATCCTCCAGCCATGATGCAGATGGAGAGTAGCAGACCCGCGGCGAGCCCACCGCACAGATGGTGGGCTGAGGGTGAGCAGCAGGGCTGTCAGGAGACAGCGGTGGTGGGATGGAGGCAGCAGGGATGATAGGGGAAGATAACAGAGGGAGGGTGAGTAGGAAATCCAGGCAGGCAGATAGTTCATAGGATGGTGGAAGAGAGGGCATGTCTTCAAATACGTTCCCATAAGAATCGATCAAGTCCGGTTCCACATAAATATCCTCAGTGTAACCAAATCTTGTTCCACATGTAAATGTCCCAGATCCAGACATTGCTCACCCTCAGCGGTGGTGCAGTGGGCGGTGCTGTCCTCAGCATCCTCAAGCCCAACTGGAACATCCACCGTCGTGGCCATTGTGGCTGGCTCTTGCACCTGGTCGGACTCAATAAGCTCAGGCTCCATAGCAATCTCTCGCACTGTCGTCCCCATTGGCGATGACTCTGTCGCTCTCTGCTCTGGCCCTCCGTCCACGGTGGGCTCGGGCACTGGCTCCACGAGTGGAGGTGGTGGTTGGCTGGGCTCTGGGTCATGCTGTGAAACTGCCAGCGTGGGGTGAGCTGGGGAGGTGCAGCGCACTCCAGTTCTCTGAACAACGAGAACTGGAGTGTTCCATTACTTCTACTTCGATTTCAGAACAATTCAAGTAAAGGACTAAATTAATCAATTAAGGGAAGATCACAGCGGATTGTTTTGTCATTCAGTCCTCGCAAAAAGCACGCACCCAGAACGGCCTCGTTCCAGCTCACCCGGTTGGAGAGCTCAAGGAAGTTCTCCACAGACCTGTCCAATTCTGAATTGCCCCGCCTTAAAGTCCCCAGACATCTCTCAAAAGTCATTTTGTTTGTGGTCCGATCTTCTGTCACAGTTGTGTGTGGAAGGAGGTGCACAAAGACGAAATAACAAGTCTTTAATAAAATCCACAATCGTTAAATCCAGACAGGAAGAGCAGAGAATCACACACCAACATAACTTTAAGATCAGACAAACAACACTGACCTGAATACAACTTATATAGGGATGCTAATGATACAAGGACAGGTGAGGGTGATTAACTAATAATGACAAGGACAGGAACAGGAAAAACCATATATGGGCACAGAAGGGAGAAACCAACACAAACTGTCCACAGAGGTGTCACAATTAGTTGTTTTATTATTATTATTATTAGAGTTTTCATCTGAATTTTTATTAAGTTTTAGTAATTTTGTGTTGTTGTTTTGTTAAATTTGTATTAGTTTTTTTATATTTAGCTTTAATTAATTAATTTATTTTATTTAGTGTTTTTAGTACTTCAACCTTATATATTTAAATATTTTCAGTTAGCTGCAAAGGCAACATTTCTGCTTTCATGTAATATTTATTGTTATTTTATTTTATTTTGAATGAGTTGTTGTTTTATATATGTATATATTATTAGTAGTATCATTAATATCATCATTATTAGTAGTAGTAGTAGTAGTAGTAGTGTTAGTACTATTTTTATTATTATTATTATAGAGAAAGAGAGTTTTCATCTTAATTTTTAAGTTTTAGTAATTTTGTGTTGTTGTGTTTTTTTATTTGTATTTGTTTTTTTATATTTAGCTTTATTTTATTTGTATTTTATTTATTTATTGTGATTTCAATACTTTAACCTTAACATATTTTATCTCAGTTAGTTTCCAGACAACATTTCTATTTTTTTTTTTACGTTTTTGTGTCTTTATTTACTTTATTTTGAATTAGTTATTGTTTTATATATGTATATATTATTAGTAGTATCATTATTATTACTATAATTATTAATATTATTATTATACAGAAAGAGAGTTTTCATCTTAATTTGTAGTAAGGTTTAGTAATTTTGTTGTATGTGCTTTTGTCATTTGTATTATGTTTATTAGTTTTTATGTTATTTTTTAGTTGTAATTTAATTTTTTACTTATTTATTGAACCCAGATCCGTTTTCCTAGGCACAATCAGAGAGGCTGTTTTCAATTCAGTGAATCAGAAATGAACTAAATAATTTGTTCATGACCTAAACTGATCCAGTTCTGGACCTCAGTCTCACTGACTGTGATCTGGTCGCAACAGCTCACTGGAGAGGAAGATTATAAGTAAAGAACGACTTATATTTCAGCCTGTTCCTCCCACAAAGCTATTGAATAACTTCAAAAACTAATTTCTTGGTGCTTTTTATCTTTGTGAAGCTTAAAAAACACAGTCTCCATTCACTTTCATTTGACATTTCTTCAAAAATTCACCTTTTGTGTTCCACAAAATAAAGAATACAGGTTTGGCGTGACAGAACCATGAGTAAATAATTATAGAAGTGTCATTTTGAGATGAGCTAATCCTTTAGCACATAATTCACTCATGCTAGAGATGGGACACGGCTTATGATGACAGATTAAAGACAAACACGTGAGAGACAAGATAAAACGAACTCTAACCAAATACAGACGTGCCATAAAAGAGCCACTACAGGAGACGACTTGAACACACATGTGCAAACAAAACCACTCTGTACGTCTGCACAGCTTTTTAGGCATGTGCCTGTTATGTTTGCCTCACATTTTGGGCACACATTTCACATTTCTATGAAGAAGGACATGTGCTGTTCTGATGTATCGCTGGCTCAGTGTTGAGTTATGAACTGTCCGTCCACACCTCACATTTACATGTTTAACACAGGGGAAAACGCAAATGATGTGGTTGATATGAGGAAAGGTAAACTGTTGGAGCAAACGCTTTGTGTTTGTAGTCTCAGCTTAAGAAAAATAGGGTGAGTTTATGACAGAGCCACAGGACGGGTGTACAGAAGTCTACATTTATGTGTTTGTATCCAGTGTTAAATATCTGGCAAGAAGTCATACTACACTGGTCACTTTGCATGTTGGAGGCATCAGGTTATTGTATATAAGGAAACTAGATCATGTGCCTTTGGCAGCCAGCAACTTTAACCCTCTGGTGGTGTTTTGCACCAGAATTTTATGCTTTGGTTTTATAGTATTTTTTACTTCAACGGAAATAGTGCAAAACTTGGTAATGGTTTTGCCACTTGCTACGTGAACACACACACACACACACACAAAACAAATCTTTGTAATGATTCGAAAAGATTAAATGGTCGTGGAAAAAAAAAACAAATAGTCAAACTACTGTTCGCAGTCAAAAATGACTGCATTGGAAATAATGGGAAGCTAATTTCATCTAGTGGAAACATTTGGTACTGCACCCAAGCAAAATCATACTCATTTTTTAAAGGTTCATGAAACCCCATACTACTTTTTCTGAGATTTGAGGTGTTTGTGTTGCACATATGACAATGTTAGCATCCATTCATTTTATTGTTGGAGAAAACTGGTTAATTTTGAGCTTTTTTTGCTCTATTTTCTAAATCTACATTGTGCTGACGTCACATTTTGTGACGTGGCAATGGACTACAGTACGTCGATGACGCGTCGGTGTCTTATAATTATTCATGAGGTTACGCGTTCTTATCCTATGAGGAGACGCTTCGTCTAATTATTCAGGACAGCGAGTGTTGATTTGCTATGACAGACCCTTCAGACTGTGAGATTGCGTACAATAACTGAGAGAAACGTTAATGGATCGAAGGAGACTGATTGTTTTTGTTTGCTTTGTAAGTAGAGTTCGGCATAAACGCAATTCATTCATAAGGTGAGTGTAATAGCGTTTTTACAACTCCTTAAGGCAACCTATCAAAAGGATTATAAATGCTGCAAAATAAGCCTTAAAAGTTAATAGAGGTGCAACAGCACGTTCATATATATATGTTTTCGATGCAGAGTGCAAATGTCTGTGCATTTATTTGTGTTGTTAACTCAATGGGAGCGAAATGAAACTGTCTGAACCTGAAGTTGACTCTCTCCCCTCTTCCCCCTCCTCCACAGCACACCACGCCCACTTTTGCAGCATTTTTTAAAACCATGGTGAGAACTAACCAGTGCTGATACAGGGGGGTTTCATGACCCTTTCATGTCACTCAAAATCTTAGGCTTTGATTTTGATTCTGCTTTGATTTTCACATTTTTATTTAGTTTATCCAACTTATCTTTGCCGTAATAGCGGGCGCAGCAATTTATAAATTTAAAGGGGTCATCGGATGCCCATTTTCCACAAGTTGATATGATTCTTTAGGGTCTTAATGAAAAGTCTCTAATATACTTTGATTAAAAATTCTTAATGGTTTTGTAAAACAACACCCTTTTTACCTTGTCAAAATCAGCTCTGCAAAAATCATCCCATTCTAAGGGGTTGT
Source organism: Labeo rohita (assembly GCF_022985175.1). Taxonomy (NCBI): domain Eukaryota; kingdom Metazoa; phylum Chordata; class Actinopteri; order Cypriniformes; family Cyprinidae; genus Labeo; species Labeo rohita. The sequence continues at coordinate 18,555,079 of NC_066878.1, forward strand.
TGCTTTAAATGCAAATGAGCTCTGCTCGCCCCGCCCCTCTCTTCTCTCTGTGGAATGACGAGCTTGTTTATTTTAGCCGCATTTATCCGCATTTAGCCGCTAAACTTCCTAACTACCACGTTTTAAGGAAAGGCGATCGCAAAGATTCATAAAATAACGCTTATACACACTTCTGCTGTGAGTGAAGCTGGATCATGAATGATTCGCGTGAACATAGACGGATATATGTAGATCGGGAGGCGCATTCCCTTCACAAACAAACGTAATCTACTGCATCCTCAGCGGCTTAGATGTCGGGAGTAAATGACGACCACTACGTTCATTATTACATCCAGCAACACAACACCTCAATCGCTCAATCTGAGATATTCTTGTCTAACTTACATCCCTCCAGTTACTGGACTGTGACAGCTGGTCTGAGGTAAGACACTCATGTCAATCAACTATCGTGGGAGCGGCCTCTGTCGGTGTGACGTCACACTGCATCTGAGAATGGCTCAATTTGAAAAAGGGGATATTATTTTTACAGATTAATTAAAAACCACTACATGGATTTTTATCATTATAGGGTAGATTTCATTTGAGTAAACCATGGTCATATGCTCACAGAAATGTAAAGGTATTCACAGAAACCCGTTAAAAAATAAAAGTTCGGTTTAGCTTGTAGACATGGTGCCAGAAATATATTACTCTCATTCAGTAGAATGTACATACCTACAGTACTACTACTACTACTACTGTTGAAAAAGTAATAAAACTTTGTTAAACAATATTTCTTCAATCTTTTAAATTTTAATAGTACATCCCCTTTATTTGTCAAAAATAAAATTTAATTTTCATTCATTAAAAGATAAATTATTATTTTATGCCTTAATTTCATAACCAGAAAAAAACACAGAATTTCATAAGTGCTGTTGTAGAAATAAATAAAAGTTGTTTATGCATTTAAATAAATAGACATGCTAAAACAAATTTGGTAATAATAAAATATAAGGTGAGAAAAGATAAAACATTTCACAGGGCCCTAAACATAACATAACTTTTGATAAATTGACGTTAAATTGTACAGGTTTCATTGTTTTAATTAATTAGACATGGGTTTTTTATTAATAAAACTAAATTTAACCATTAAAAAGGAGTCCAGAAAAATTAAAACAGAAAAAAAACAGAATTTAGAAAAAAAAAATGGAATTTGGTAAAAAAGAAAAAAAAAAAACGGACCCTATTTTTCAAATATATAGTTTTAAATGTATTATTTTATTTGTGTAATATATTTTTGTAAAGTTATAATTTTGTGATAATACTTTAATATGTTTGCTGTTTGCAGTGATTACTATTTACTTTTTTTTTATAGTGTAACAACGTTGTTTTGTGCCACTGCTCTGTCAAATGAACTAAAATCGAAAGCACAATATGACTTTGCTCACACTATGAGTTAATGATCTGATGTTTTCAGAGTATGTAAGAGGGGTGAGTCAGGTCATCAACTTTTTTTCTGTGTTCAATTTGCACACTGAACATGGATTAACTTGCAGCTCTTATTTTTGAACTCTCAAAGTGCACCAGATTCATGAATTTAACTTTAAAATATATAAAAATTTTTACCTGGGGGAGCTAGCCCTAGATGTTTTGCCCCCAGCCCCAGGTGTTTTCAAATCCTGGAAACGCCCCCTGGTCTGGCTTCCGGTCTCATCTGCGTCCAGCTATTTTTAGCTATACAAAACAGCTTGTTTTGCATTTTATTTTACAAACTGGTGTGTCTTACCATATTATTATTATCTTAATTATGAACACACTGGTTTGTAGCTCAAACTGTTTTACCGTTTGCTGCACATTGTTATTCTTCTCATCTTCTCATGAACCAGAAGTCTCGCCCGGATTACTTCCGCATTAAAGAATAAGGGGGATATAAAATTTTCAAATAGCTTTTTTGTGCTTGTACTTTAACTTCTATAATTTTTTTGTTTCTGTTTTTTTAAACAAATTTTTAAACTTTTTTCACTTAAAAAGACTATATTGTGCTCCAAAGCATTCAAGATTAAGGCTACGACAGTTTAAGTTGAAAAATTCATAAAAAGTGGTAATAAACAGGTTAAAAATGTATCATAACTATTCCATAAATTAAATCATTTTTGAACTAAAATATAGTACATTCATTTAATTGAAATCATTTTTGCACCAGAAATACAGCAAAAACAGCACCAAGTTTATTTTAAGATATTATTTCAAGATATTATACAATTTGTACAGGGAACAGGTTTTGTAAAGTCCTCTAAGACGTTATGTTCACTGGTATAAATAATGAGGCTAAACAATAAATAAATGAATAAATAGATATTTGCTGCAAAAACTGTGTTGTACTTTTTGTCTGTATGTGCAGAAATATTTGTGTCAGTGTTAAATTTGGAATATATTTGGAGTATTAACTCACTACATAAATAATATTATTCAATATATCATAATATAATTTTTAGTGTTGGGGGTAACGCATTACAAGTAACGCAAGTTACATAATCAGATTCCTTTTTTGAAGTAACTAGTAAAGTAATGCATTAGTTTTTAATTTACAAGAAAACATCTGAGTTACTTTTTCAAGTTACTTGGACCACAAAAACGGTCATAAGGGTCCATTTTTTGAAATCGAGATTTATACATATAATGAAAGCTAGATAAATAAACTTTCACTGATGTATGGTTTGTTAGGATAGGACAATATTTGGTCGAGATACAACTATTTGAAATTCTGGAATCTGAGGGTGCAAAAAAACAAACAAAAAAAAAATACTGAGAAAATCACCTTTAATGTTGTCCAAATTAAGTTCTTAGCAATGCATATTACTAATCAAAAAAATGTTTTGTTATATTTACAGAAGGAAATTTACAAAATGTCTTCATGGAACATGATCTTTACTTAATATCCTAATGATTTTTGGCATAAAAAAAATTATTTTGACCAATACACTGTATTTTTGGCTATTGCTACAAATACACCTGTGCTACTTAAGACTGGTTTTGTGCTCCAGGGTCACATTTATAGATTGAAAGCTCTCCTGTCCCTATGTTGAGAGAAATCGGGAGTAAGATGTGAACATTCATTAATTCATCTTACAAAAAACTGATTTGAATAAAATGTGGCCCTGGACCGCAAAACCAGTCTTAAGTAGCACGGGTATATTTGTAGCAATAGCCAACAATACATTGTATGGGTCATAATTATAGATTTTTCTTTTATGCCAAAAATCATTTGGATATTAAGTAAAGATCATATTTCAAATAGTTGTATCTCAAACAAATATTGTCATATCCTAACACACCATACCTCAATGGAAAGCTTATTTATTCAGCTTTCGTTTGGTGCACAAATCTCAGTTTCATAAAATGAAATTCATTGACCCTTATGACTGGCCTTAATGGTCCATGGTCACAGATAAATAAAAACAGTGAAATGCAAAAATATCCTTTTTTGTATTTAATCCCATTTTATTAACCAGTGTCTTTGCCTCTGACCTTCGATGATCCAATTCAGCCATACTAATATGTCTTTTTATTGCTGAAGAGTGTTGAACTTTCTTCATCTGTGTCTGCTGTACAGACCTGAATTTACTTTTCCTTCAGCCCGAGGCTTTTGGTATAAAAGGGCTTTTACATTTGACAAAAATAGAACTGTTTATAATAAAAACAAACAAGCAAGCCTTGCCCAGATTTAACATATTAGTTACTTTTTTAGGGAGTAACGCAATATTGTAATGCATTACTTTTAAAAGTAACTTTCCCCAACACTGATAATTTTATATAATAAATGCGTACGTGAGTAAACTGGACTTGGAAGAGGATTTAAAATGCTCAGGGCAACATCTCCACCTTGTGGATGAAAGAAATAGTAGATTGCTAGCCTATCTAATGCGTTTTTAAACAGCTACCTGATGTATATTTCAATATCAACAGTAGTCTCATTTGGTAAGCTCGTTTTGAGAAGTTTATTTATTTAATTTAACATCATTTAACTTGCTAATTAGGTCATTTAACTTAACATTAACGAAACTACACAGTCTGATTAGTGTTTGATACTTGTTTCTCACATTTTTTAATTAATATTATTAGTACGTGTATTTATTTATTGCTACAACAATCCACTTCATGTAGAGACATGTTTTGTTTCTTTTTCTCAAAGGCAGCTCTTACAATGCATTTATTAAGCAAATTAAAAGTGCTGTACTCGAGTGAACAATGATGATTGGTTATGGCTCACACCAAAATTTGGTATGAAGGCAGCTTAAGTTCATACATTTGTTTCCACAATGCTTGTGTTAAAACAGTATTGTTAGTATTTATGATTTATCTCAAGTAAAATAAAATTACTGTCAGTTATAATGGACTAATTATGTTGTTTCATTGTTTGTTTATTTATTTTGTTTACTTGTGAGTGACACAGAATGAAGGCTACCACACGATAAACGTAAAATTGTATTTGAAACAAATAAAAGAGATCAGAACCTCAGTAGAGACAGCAGGGGTCACTAACGAGCTTTAGTCCTGACGCTGAAGCCGCTCGTATCTGTCCTTCGTGCTGATCCAGCATCACTTCATTCTGTCCTCAACTCACCATCAACACGTACCTTCAACGATATTCCAAAACAGATCTGTTTAAACTCTCTCATTCTGACATGTTTGTTTGATGTGATATCAGCTGGTCATTCCTGAATCGGAAAACGCCCAATAAACGAATATTTGCCTTTGTCAAATATCTGTTCTGCCGACAAACGAATGAATAACAAACCAAGTGGATATTTGCTTAGTTTCCAATGATAAAACAACAGATAATTAGTTCATTGTAAACGTGATAAACTACACTTGAGATTAAATGACTTAATATGTGACCCTGGACCACAAAACCAGTCTTAAGTAGCAAAAAAAATACATGTTCCATGAAGATATTTTGCAAATTTCCTACCGTAAATATATCAAATAGTAATATGCATTGCTAAGAACTTCATTTGGACAACTTTAAAGGTGATTTTCTCAGTATTTTGATTTTTTCACAGCCTCAGATTTCAGATTTTCAAATAGTTGTATCTCGGCCAAATATAAATGTCCTATACTAAAAAACCATGCATCAATGGAAACTTTTTTATTCAGCTTTCAGATGATGTATGAATCTCAGTTTCAAAAAATTGACCCTTATGACTGGTTTTGTGGTCCGGAGTTACATATATGTAACCCTGGACCACAAAACCAGTCGTAAGGGTCAATTTTTTACAATTGAGATTTATACATAAGCTGAATAAATAAGCTTTCCGTTTATGTATTTTTGTTAGGATAGGACAGTATTTGGTTGAGATACAACTATTTGAAAATCTGGAATCTGAGGGTGCAAAAAAACAACAACAAAACAAATCAAATATTGAGAAAATCACTTTAAAGTTGTCCAAAGTAAGTTCTTAGCAATGCATATTTTTAATCTTTTTAATTTTAAGTTTTTATATATTTATGGTAGGATTTTGTGGGGGGCATAAAAGAAAAATCAATAATTTTGACCCATACAATGTATTTTTGGCTATTTCTACAAATATACCCATGTTACTTATGCCTGGTTTTGTGGTCCAGGGTCACATATCAATTTAAATCACCAAGACACCAGCAAAAACAACTGCTTAGTTTGAGGAAAAACTCTTGTATTACTTAATAATTTAAGAAGTTTGGCCTACAGACATGTTGACCATGTCAGAATACTTTTTGTGAACAAGGTATGTCCACTAACAGAAATTTTGTTTTATAGGAAAATAATGGTGAAAATCACAACGGTACGTTGTGAAAAATTACACCAACTAAAAAAGCGAAAACGTGGAATATAAAAGTGCATCAGTGTGAGGTCAGTGAAATCAGCTAAATCAATAAAAGCACTGATCAGTGAGTGCAAAGTCAGGATGCGACCTCTGACCCCACTTGACCTCTGCTGACCTCTGTCACACTCCATTAGCCTGGACAGACCCCTGTAGCCTCCCTCTCACTTTCCAACACCAGGCCGCCCCCTCTGACCAATAACAGTGCTGTGTTTACTACAAATCCCAAGATTAGCCACGAATAATTGAAAAGGGACTAAAACGCCCTTGTAAACGTTTTGACATATAGTTTAGTACAAGTGTGAGGCCAGATTTTTTAGTTTTTTAAAAACAAAAGTTTTGATGAAACATGAATATGAAATCTTTACGACTCTGCACTATTTTCTACTGTAGCTCTGGTCTTTAAACCAAGTAAGTAAATTAGTGACGCTGATCATGTGACTCTTTATACAGATGGTCAGATGTTCTTGCTTCGAATGAAGCTCAAGATGCTCTTTGGATAATCTCAGTTCATACTAGAGAACATGGTCATCAGGTTTTGTTCATGTCAGCCTAAGAGCTGCTGTCATTAAAGCAAAAGCCAACTCCCGTTTTGGATTTTCACACTTTTTGCTGCATAAACAACCTGGTCTGACAAGAAAACAAACATTTTACAAACACTTATTGGGTTCTAAAAGAGTTTTTCTCAGTGTGATGGACCCAGAACCACAAACCAGTCATAAGGGTACATTTTTTAAAATGTTTTGATGTATGGTTTGTTAGGATAGGACAGTATTTGGCCGAGATACAACTATTTGACAATCTGGAATCTGAGGGTGCAAAAAAAAAAAAAAAAAAAACTAAATATTGAGAAAATCACCTTTAAACTTGTCCAAATGAAGTTCTTAGCAATGCATATTGCTAATCAAAAATTACGTTTTGATATACTTACAGTAGGAAACTTACAAAATGTCTTTATGGAACATGATATTTACTTAATATCCTAATGATTTTTAGCATAAAAGAAAAATCGATAATTTTGACCCATACAGTGTATAAATATACTCATTCTACTCAAGACCGGTTTTGTGGTCCATGGTCACATTTTCGGTTCCTCAAAGAACTTTTCAGTGAACAGTTTTTAAAAGAACCTTTGTGAGGAACATTTTAGTCATCTAAAGAATCTTTTTCACTTTTTGTGCAATTGAAATGTTCTAAGGAACATTTAGTTTTAGGAAGGAAACTGTAATTTCATGCAATGTAAGATTTTATAGAAAAATCTGACTAGCCCAACCAAGTTGTTCAAAAACGTACAAATGAGAAAACACTCTCTCATGGCAATTTGTAACTATTTTGCCTACAATCTGATTACAAACCACTGAGGGTTGTATTTGAGATGAAGGGGTGGAACTTCATGCTTAGTTTTTTTTTTTCTAAAAATGATAAGTTTTCATACGAACCAAATCACAGAAATTCATGTGAAATCACCAACTCATTACATTTTCTCAAAATCGCCCACTTTTTATGCCAAAAAGTCATTTTCTCGTGAGGGTTGGATGAGATTGTATGAATTCGTATATGAAATCACCACCCATTACGAATTTGTCATGAGACACGAAAACATTAATGACAAAAAAGTCTTAGACTTTTGGACTCGATACATGGAAAGCAGTATCAGCCTCTCTTCCACTCTCAATTTCGTGTCCAAATTATTGTACTTAGTGCGTTTTTTCTTATCTTTCCCCTCATTTTATCTTAAGTCATTCTTTCCTGTTCGCCCGGCTGTAGCGGGCGGCCCGTCCCCGTGCTTACGCGCACAGATGCTGCCAGGGTGTTTACTGTTTGTCTTCCAAACTGCACACAGTGACCACTTAGCAGAATTAGTCTGCTGATATCCAGAGCCCATCTAAGGGGAAGTGGAAACGTTTTCACAGGCTCAGAACACAGCTCAGGTCCTTTGAATAGCTGCCAGCGCGTTCGGCCAGGAAGGCCCGAGCCAGAGACTGCAGTTCATAGCTCAATTGAATCAATGATAAAGATCACTAGTGGTGAAATTGCAAACAGATACGAACAGATGTGTATTACACTGGGGGTCAGCACCTGCATTTGCCTTTCGCTCATTACTTTTTTTTTCTCTTTTCATGCAGTTTGTGTTTCCTCTCCCAAAGCACAGGTTGCTTTTGTGCTTCAAAAGGCCCAACAGAGGCAGGCAAAATGTGAATGGACATGTCTGAGGGAGAGATCGCTATCTAGAGAAGGCCTGTGTGTGAACACTTTAACCGCTGGCCAGCTTACAGCGGCTTTTAAAACCACTGCTTTTAATATAATTTTCCATCCTTTGAGCGATGAGAACCCTGGGTATAAAAAACACACAGGCAATGGTGAAAAGCTGAAAGGGAAATTGCTAAAATACTCAGAGAGATAATCAAGGAGAAGCATGCCTTCAAAAAATGGCTTGAAGTCAAAAGAACAGACTTTGAGTTGCATAAAATACGAGGCTAGTTAACTGTTCATACATCGTGGCCAAGATATTCCGAAGCGTTTCAGTCGGCATGTTGCTGTTTTAGTTAAGAATTAGTTGAAGAAGCAAATTACAATAGCATTATCTTCAGAGCTCGTCTTTTTAAAATTTCTCTATTAGATTAATGTTTTTTGACATAACAATAGCTAATAACATTCAAAATCACCCTTTAACATGACGTATGTCACAAAACCAGTCATAAGTGTCAATTTTTCGTAATTGAGACAATATTTGGCTGAGATACAAGGATTTGAAAATCTGGAAGTTGTCCAAATGAAGTTTTTTGTAATGCATATTACTAATCAGAAATTATGTTTCGACATATTTACGCTAGGAAAGTTATAAAATATCTTCATGGAACATAACCTTTACTTAATATCTTGATTTTTGTCATAAAATTTTGACCCATACAATGTAATTTTGGCTACTGCTACAAATATACCTGTGCTACTTAAGACTGGTTTTGTGGTCCAGGGTCACATATGGAGTAAACAACTTTTATACGTATTAATTCATGAAAACGAGATGAAAAGTGCTCTTTTTTATACACAAATGTGTATCATTATATTTTATTTGGACTGTAACTTTGTAGACTAATGTGTAAACAGTGAAAAACATTTTTTTTTTTCTTCTTTAAAGATACTTTAAAGTTAGATGTGACATATTAATAAAAAAAACATATCGGGTATACTTTTTTAAAAGTAATTTTTACAAAAAAAACCTAATGTGCGTCTTTAAGTGTAGACTTTGCCATGTAAATATGGAGTCAGCAGTTGATTCAACTTTCACAAATCTGAAAAGAAACTAGTAAAACATTAGACTTCATTAGATGGTGATTCATCGTATATATATATCGTATATATCTTATTTACCTTTTTATCTTTTTGTAGCCTTTTTGTAGTTCATCGACGCAGGAATCACTGGGTGTGATGATAAATGTATGAACGCAGAAACTCGAAAAGAATCTCATTATGATACGACTGTAATTATAACCAACCGCATATTGTTTTAAAGCTCGTTCCCAACCTACAAAAGGCCACTTATTCTGACTCGTCTTGATTGCACAATACAGTTCTTGGCAGCATTTTACTTTCCCACTGTTACTAAAAGTTTCCTCGATCTATTCTGTCCCATTTTCATGTTGAATGTAGGCTGTAAATCAAATTCACTACAGAAAACGACGTCAGTGTGGTTTGGCATAAACAATCAGCAATGTATAGAGATGCACAATTTTGGTTAATTAATAGGAAATTAATATATGTGACCCTGGACCACAAAACCAGTCATAAGTAGCACGGGTATATTTGTAGCAATAGCCAAAAATACATTATTGGGTCAAAGTTATAGATTATTATAGATTATTAAATTTCCTACCGTAAATATATCAAAACAAACAGTTTGGATTAGTAATATTGCTAAGAACTTCATTTGGACAGCAGGAGATTTTCTGAATATTTAGATTTTTTGCCTCATATTCCAGATTTTCAAATAGCTGTATCTCAGCCAAATATTGTAATTTATTCATCTTAAATCTCAGTATAAATCTTAGTAGAAATTGACCCTTATGACTGGTTTTGTGGTCAATGGTCACATATTTGCATATAACATTTCTACTTTATAATGCAATGCCAGAATGATGTGAAAAATGTCTTTATATAGATATATTTTTGTTCCTGTGTTCAAATAAAAAATACAGGGAAATAAGCATATTATGTTATTATATACAGTCACTGAGTTCAATTCACAAAAAGTGGCAACCGTGATAACTCGCAAAAACGATTATTTGAAAATAATTTTGTTTACGAAGATTTTGTTAATGCTTTACTCGGACGTCATCATTATCACTAATGTCAATTATTTAATTACACGTGCGTCTAAATTGATTCTAAACTGGTTCCTGTTTGTGCGCATGAGTTGTTAAAACAGTTGTGAAGATAAATTACGCATCTAATTTGTAATATTAAACCTATTATATCCCTCAAGTCACATTTGCTGTGGTTAACGTTATCCGGCAGCAAATAAAATAATTAATCACTGCCAAAATTATGTAATTGGATGAAATTGCAATTGTTATAGAGCATCAGTTGGCTGGTAAATAAAATGTTTTGATATTTAAACTCGTATGTTTATTGTAATGCAAATGCAAGGCGAATAGAAACCGATATTGTTTCGTGCAGATTTGGACTGAAATAACTTAGCTGCGCTTCTGAAATAGGTTGACGGTGTATAGAAAAGAGCTGGAACTTAAATATCAGATGAAACAGTCTTTGTGGGATGCAAAAGTCTTGTTACCGCCAATTACGAGCCCCAGGAGAAATACCTTCGACTTCCGACCAAAGAATTTTTCAAGTCCTTTCTAGCTGTTGGTGGGAGCGCTGAAGTTGTTGATCAATATGCAAAACAGCGTGATGAATATGCATGAAGGGGGGCCGGTAATTGCACGTCAGCGTGGCGGCACTGCTAATTTACGGCTCGGGATCCTGCAATCAGCGCGCTATTCATTAACACGGCAGCCGTTTCATCCGCGCGCACTCGAGTCTGCCAATCACCGCCGCAGACACAAAAGCGGAATAAAAAAAAGTTTCAATTACCAGCCAACAACACTAAACACTATATTTACGCCGCTTTATGCTCTGAATGGCTGTTAACGCATTGTGAAAGAGAAGGGAGACGAACTTAATGAAACAACATAATCTTATGCATTTATATCACCTTTTTCCCTCGGCGGGCGCGTGCTCGTTAGAAGCCGCTTGTCTCGCGTGGAGAACAACAATTACCTCCCCGTCATAATGGGAATATGAAAAATGTCAGATGGAAAGCTATATAGCACAGAATGCATTTGTCTATGGTAATTCCTGCAGCTTGCGAGAGGGGTGGACTGGTGCTTCTTGCCCTTGGGAACCCCCTCAACATCCTCCTATCATATCCTTAATGTCTAATTCTATACAAATACATTCAAGAAGAACTATAATAACTTTTAGAGATAATACACTGAGCATTGACTGTTTTGAAAAGAAACTAGATACGTTTTTTAAATAAAATGTGAGTGGTGGAAGGTGCCAGGGCGTTGCTAAGTGTCTTTAGTGGACTGCTGTGCGGTTATAGATAGTTCTGTGGTGTTTCAGGTATGGAAAAAGTTAAATGCTTAAGTTTGATAGGTCTACTAATACTGATCAGAGCCGGGAAGTAACTGATGAAATCAGATTCCAAAAATTAAGTACTTGTAATTAGAGTAAATTACATTTTAAAATACTCGTGATTAGACTAGAGTTACTTTTTTATTGATTACATGATTGCATATTATTCACACAATAGCAATAAATTATTCATCATTTATTGATTCTCTCTAATTACTCGTTTTTATCTTTTCAATTTTTCTTTCTAAAATAGTCTACCACTTACACACACTCAGAAAGTCCAGTTTTGTGGACATTCACACATAGACTAGTCCAGGGGTGGCGAACTCCGGTCCTGGAGAGCCGCAGCCCTTCAGAGTTTAGCTCCAACCCAAATTAAAACTCACCTGTCTGTTGCTTTCTAGTAACCCTTCAGACCTTGATTAGCTTGTTCAGGTGCGTTTGATTAGGGTTAAAGCAAAACTATGCAGGGCTGCGGCTCTCCAGGACCGATGTTCGCCACCCCTGGACTAGTCATTAGTCAGGTAGCAACACAATATTTGACCAGTGGATTTACAAAAATAATATCAGGTGCATCGACTACTGATGAACACGTTTTTATTTAAATTATCACCCAGTAGATTACTTAACCATGTGCTACTATGTATTATTGAAAGGCTTTTGTCTTTCAAACTCATTAAAATGCACAAATTCTCATTATTTCGTATTTGCAGACATTCTCAAACTTTTTGTCATCTGAACCTTTTTCATCTACTATATTTACTTTAAAAGGTTGGTCAATCAGCAGTTCTTTAAAAGGAAATATCTCACTTTGCATTGAATTTTGAGAGTTGTAACTTTGCAGATGTTGTTTATGCTCAAACAACAACATTACACACTTACTAAAGTTAAAAAAGTGAAATCATAATCAATGACCTCTTTAAGTACCCCTGAGATTTTAAAATAAATGTTTTAATTAACTATCACATTTTCATGTTCAAGGTTCTCTGACATTGGCTAATGATCATATGGCTTGCAGATAAACATAAAATATTTATTATTTTTCAGTGTATTATATTGATTGTTATTTTAAAACCGTACAATTAAAATTTATAATTTTACATTTCAATTATTTAATTACTTATTAGCCTTACATTAAACTCACAAACCCCAGATTGGGAAACCTTGATGTAATATTAATTTTTAATGCATTTCATGTTGCTAATTACAATGAAAGGAATGTATTGTCTCACTCTTTGTATTTTTACATCATTACGGTACAAGATTATCCTGTTTGATTCAATAATAAATGAGTTAGCTCAAAACTAAAAGTAGTGTGATTATATTACCTAAAAATTGTAATGGATTACGTTACTAACTACAATTTTTGTAATGTAATTTGGGATCAGTAACCGATTACAATTTGTAAGTTAACAAGCCACCAGTAGAAGGTGACCAGTTACCAGTAGAAACCCACAGGGTCCATTACAGTTTCCATTAAAACCAATACAAGTCCCATTATGACCAGTATAAACCAGTACAAATTTTGTGATGGAGTCTATTGTTTTAGCATTATTTTTTTTTAGCTGCATTACCAGATACAACTTTTGATTTTGATAATTTATTAGAAAATGTTCAAATTAACATTAAGATTAATAAATGTCATTTATCAGTTAGATTTTTCACTGTTAGTTCATGTTAACTCATTTATTTACACATTTAGTTTAGTTAGTGCTCCAAAATCAAAGGCAGAAATGCAGTTTTAAATGACATATTTTATACACCCTATTAACCTTATTAATTGCACCAGTCTACACTTGTTAAAGTATTGTAATTTGTTTTTTCTGAGTAGTGGCTCTAAAAACAAAAACTATCTGTATCTTTAAATCGCACTTTAAATGGGTCTCACTGTTAGCTAACTATCAAGTATGACTTTTGCCTCAAACTCCTAATTTGCTGCTTACTAATGATTAGTAAGGTAGTTGTTAAGTTAATAGAATTGAAAGTAAAAGTAAAAAACTTTATGTTCTACAAAAGAAAGGTTTGAATCGATATTTTTTTAGCGAACTACCCATCTTTTTTAGCGAACTACCCATTTTTAGCGAACTACCCTTTTGAATCATTGATTCACATGATTCATTCAAAACGTGGATTCATTCATAAACTAAACACCACTGTGTTGCTATGGCTTCAAAGATAATATGTTCTCTGCAAAAGTGAGCAAAAACACGTAATATTGTGTTTAAAATATAACACAATTTCAACTTGTTATTTACTGAACTGTTGTATCTGAACTGTTGCTCGTGAAAGATCAAAATCAGCACTTGAGTATATAGCTGAGTTTTATACAGTAGTCAACATTTGAAGTGGATCAAAACTTGTCCTAAAACCTGAACAATACCTGTTCTTGTCTTAGGACATTGGACTTTTATGAACTTTTTGATCCACTTCAAATGTTGACTACTGTATATATATATATATATATACACACACACACACACACTGACCAAATACTGTGTATATATATATATATATATATATACACACACACACTGACCAAAATTATAAACACAACACTTTAGTTTTTGCCCCCATTTTTCATGAGCTGAACTCAAAGATCTAAGACTTTTTCTATGTACACAAAAGGCCTATTTGTTCACAAATCTTTCTGTGGAATGTTGGTCCACTCCTCTTCAATGGCTGTGCGAAGTTACTGGATATTGGCAGGAACTGGAACACGCTGTCATATACGCCAATCCAGAGCATCTCAATAATGCTCAATGGGTGACATGTCCGGTGAGTATGCTGGCCATGCAAGAACTGGGATGTTTTCAGCTTCCAGGAATTGTGTACAGATCCTTGCAAGATGGGGCCGTGCATTATCATGCTGTAACATGAGGTGATGGTTGTGGATGAATGACACAACAATGGGCCTCAGGTTCTCGTCACGGTATTTCTATGCATTCAAAATGCCATCAATAAAATGCACCTGTGTTTGTTGTCCATATCATATACGCCTTCCCATACCGTAACCCCACCGCCACCATGGGCCACTCGATCCACAATGTTGACATCAGCAAACCACTCACCACACGACGCCATACACGCTGTCTGCCATCTGCCCTATACAATGAAAACCGGGATTCATTCGTGATGAGAACACCTCTCCAAAGTGCCAGACTCCATCGAATGTGAGCATTTGCCCACTCGAGTCGGTTACGACGACAAACTTCAGTCAGGTCGAGACCCCGATGAGGATGACGAGCATGCAGAAGAGCTTCCCTGAGACGGTTTCTGACAGTTTGTGCAGAAATTCTTTGGTAATGCAAACCGATTGTTGCAGCAGCTGTCCAGGTGGCTGGTCTCAGACGATCATGGAGATGAAGGTGAGGTCCTGGGCTGATGTGGTTACATGTGGTCTGCAGTTGTGAGGCCGGTTGGATGTACTGCCAAATTCTCTGAAATGCCTTTGGAGACGGCTTATGGTAGAGAAATGAACATTCAATTCACGGGCAACAGCTCTGGTGGACATTCCTGCAGTCAGCATGCCAATTGCACGCTCCCTCAAAACTTGCGACATCTGTGGCATTGTGCTGTGATAAAACTCCATATTTTAGAGTGGCCTTTTATTGTGGCCAGCCTAAGGCACACCTGTGCAATAATCATGCTGTCTAATCAGCATCTTCATATGCCACACCTGTTAGGTGGATGGATTATCTTTGCAAAGGATAAGTGGTCTTAAGAAAAGGTCTTAGAGTTCAGCTCATGAAAAATGAGGGCAAAAACAAAAGTGTTGCCGAAAAATGTCCATCATTGACGGAATGTTTTTATCAGTGAGGCCGTCAGTCATGTTGACAGATCAAACTCAGGGTGATCTATTGTAAATTGTAGCCGTAATTCCCACTCCTGTCCAGTTGGTGGCAAGTGCGCTCCAGTCTGGCAGCAGAGCAGGGGATCCAGAACAAAAAGGAAACTCTCAAGAATGTTTTGCTATGCCTTTTATTACGCACAGGCGAGTACACAGAAGCACCAAAACGGTATGTATTGCTTGAATTTTCTAATGAAATGAACAGAATTTGAAATTGTTTGAATTTGTTTTGTATCAAAAGTAACACAAAGCCTAGCCTACTGCCATTTATTGATAGGAAGGCGCACTGTGTACTGTTCATTCATCAGCTGAAAACAGCATAGACCAAAAGATCAGTTGGGATTTAAGAATCCATATTGGTTCATAAAAATGAGTATCTATTAAAATCAAGAAATCGTTTTTTGTTGTTTTTTGTTTGTTTGTTTACCCAGCCCTAGCGTATTTTGTTGTTTTTAAACACTGCGCTGTCGTCCTGTAGGTTCATAATTAAAAATGAAAATGCGAACAAAAATAAAAGTAATTAAATGTTATATATATGAAAGTTAATGGCTACTGTCAACTGTTTCTTCTTCAGAATATCTTCTTTTGTGCTTAACAGAAGAACTAAATTCATACAGTTTTGGAATAACTTGAAGGTGGGTAAATAATGACAGAATTTTCATTTTTGGGTGAACTATGCCTGTAAGAGTGTATTTACCTTTTCAGGACATTGTACTCTTTGTGTATATCTGACAGCAGGGGCGCTCTTGAGTGCAATCAGACACATTGCAGTGTCCAAGAAGGGGGGGAGGTGCATCTCAATATCAAGAAATGGGCTGTAGGCCAGTATAGACAGGAACTCCACCGTCTCCACGTGGGAGCTGGTGAACCCATATATCAATATGTGATGACCTACCGGCGTGTGCTGTCAGGTCTGCAGCAGACCCCCTGTCAGATGTTGATCTCTCTTTTCTCCGGGACCCTCCCGCTCTCTCTGACTGGGGAAGCTGGCCTTTCTAGCCGCTCTGCAGGAAGGGAGTTCCTGGCTAAGGGGAAAGAGTCCTGGTTAAAAGTAAGTGTCTGTCCTAGGGACACCACTGCTGTGTGAATCCCCTATTGTTCTCTTTGACACCCGTCTCTGTTTCCTCTGCAATAAATCTGCCCCTTCGGCCCTGGAACGTCCCTGCGCTGCCCCCCTATTGTCTCTCAAAGGAAACCTGCGCAAAAGTGAGGCCTGGCTACGTCTTCACTCCATCCAGGGGCCACAGGGGCAGCAGAAGAAAGGAGACAGGAGGGAAGATATGCAGATGTTTGCAAGAGCAACAGCAATTCTTTACATTTATGGACTGTGATAACAAAATGAGTAGCATTTAATCACTCTCATGTCATTTCAAACCTCTTTGACTTTCCTTATTGCATGTAATTGTGTTGTATTGCATTGCATGTAATCAGTTACTACCCAACACCCTTCAAAATATGGTATTTTGTGTCTAGTCATAGAGCATTAGAACGACATGAAGTTAAGTAAATGATGACAGAATTTTCACTTTTAGGTGAAATATCCCTTATACACCTCACTAAATGTTTGATCCAATCACAGCTCTGGAAACCATCAGCAGGGGCCGTTCATCATGCTATGTTCAAAGTCAATTTGTTGTATCAGGGTCACCATGAAGCATACACAAACACACTGGATATCAACCATCAACCGGTAATGTCTGCAGTAGCTACACTGAAAATAATTAGCTCCATTGTCCGCTCATCTGTGACGTCTTCCAACTTGTAGGTTCCTATAAACTGCAACAGATGAAAAAAAGAGTAGCTGGTCAACAGAAACATCATTACACCCACTATTTCATTGATTAAAGCTCCAGTATTTGTACACGTGTTTATTTTAGTTCGGAAATCTGGTAAATGCGTGTAATGTCTGCAGTTTTGCACATGTGAAGCAGACTTCATGTGTAATGAAAACTATTACTTTGCCATCAAGCTGCTGGTTGTAATGATCTGACTTTGGTAACAGCGATAAATAAATGATGTTTAATTACATCATTAAACAGTGTTTAATTTTTTTTTTTTTTTCAGTTAATACGTTTTTCTTATCCCAGAGACAAATCTAAGTAATCCATTTGTAGTTTAATCCCCCCCATAGTGTAAACACTGTGATTCACTTTTAAAACTTTGCTTGTTTGAGCATCGGCATAGCAACAGAGTCTCGACCAATGGCGTAGGTTTGGAGCGAGGCCATCAGTTTTTCTGACCAATGGAAGAAGGGTAAGTATTAAGGAAAGCTGTTTGACACCTGCACTTTGAAAATAATGTATTTATGATATCCAAACAGATGAATAGCTAAACTACATCATATTTACGCGTAGGAAACTGGGAATTCTATTTTCCTAGGGTTACCTAAAGTGTTAGTCCCCCCCCCCCCCAAAAAAATGAAAATTCTGTCATTAATTACTCACCCTCAAGTCATTCCAAACCTGTAAGAACTTCGTTCATCTTCAGGACACAAAATTAAGATATTTTTGGTGAAATCCAAGAGCTTTCTGACCCTCCATAGATAGCAACGTAACTGATATGTTCAAGGCCCAGAAAGGTAGGAACGGGCCTGTTTTTGGCTTCTCCTTATTCTTATATTTTAGACATCCACCAATTATGGTGATGAAAACAATTTCTGCGCTGGTGGAAACAACACAAGACTTCACTTTGGCTTTCACTTTCAGGCGTTTAGTGTTTCCGTCAGCAGCAGCGAGCTTTCAACGCAGCTGGAAGAGTTCTGCAATAGGATAAAGCTTGCCACAAAGCACCAGCAAACGTTATTACCATGGATGTATCGGGGGAAAAGTAGGGAGATTTTTGAATTACTTATAAACTAGTGTTTTCTGAGTCTGAGGATTGCCGATCCTGACTCGCAATCTCCTCTTTGGACGTGCCTTCAGAGAGAAATGCTTTATAGATAATACAATGAAAAAGTTTTTGTTTTCAATTTGTTTTATTTTATTTCATTAAGTAATAATTTAAAGCTTTGTATGTTTTCACTGAGTTTTGGTTCATTTTTGTGAAGCGCTCCTGTTGAGACAACAGAAAACGCACCATGTTTATTTTCTTTATTGTATAAAAGCACCGTTTGCAACGTTTTGTTGATATTGTGAGTGCACACAAATAAAAGTAGACCCTTTACAGTTCCGAAAGATGTATTACTCTTACCTTTACAAGCAAAAATGATCACGCTGGCGCCTTCAGGTCCTGCAAAGCGTGCTATCTAGGTTTAACGTTTAATTAACATTTGTTTTATACTTGAACTGTTTTATATCTATAGATTTTATTTTTAGGCAAGTTGTTATGATTTCAGAAGGCAAAATTGATCAAACAGACTATGATCAGTCTTCCGCTGGCTGCTTGGTCGTTACTTTAAAAAACAAAAACGTATATTTAACAAAAACAAAATGCTCTGGCTGTCGGACAAGGGCTGGGCTAGGGCCTAAGCATTTCGGGCTGGGGCCTATAGCTCTTTGAAGCCCGTGCAGTGCTCTAGTCAGTCGACAGTGCATGATATAAATTTTATCAGCGGAACAGTATACACGTATTGTATGCGTACCACCTGATTTTTGTAACCACCTGTAGTTTATATAAGTCGCATATGCGCACTGACTTGGTATTGCACTTATCAGTTGTTCCAAAAGGTGGCAGCATTGGCCTGGGCCATTTTTTTAGAGTAGAAAACAAAACTAAAGAGATGGAACAACAACAAAATAGCTGAGACTGCTACAACAACAGATGGCACTGACAAACACTTTACGTGTTAAGAGGCTTATGAGATAGCAGCAAATTAAGTTTAAAAGAGTGCAAAGAAATTTTTATTGGTCATAATATCTGGAGAAAAATACAGCAGACACTGCACAAATATGAAGCTTTCTAGAGTGCATGTTTCGACCACCTGCGTTCGCGCATGCTATCAAATGGACTATATTTTGACAGGCTATGCTTTCAACTGTACATATACAGTAGCATATGCATAAAAAACTGAAGTATACTCTGTGCTTATGGCCTTTTTACACATATGTAATGGTCAGTATACAGTGTGCAATGCAAATTTCAGCACCAGAATAGTATGCCATGCATACTTTTTATGTGCAGGTTGCATATGTACATTGACTTGGTTTTGCAATAACCAGTTGTTCCACAAGGTGGCAGCACTGGTCTGGGTCATTGTTTCACAGTAGAAAACAAAACTAGAGAGACGGAACAACAAAATAGCAAAGACTGCGAGACGGCCACACTGACAATTGCTTGGTTTAAGAGATAGCAGAGTTTAAGAGATAACAGCAACTTTGGTTTAAAAGAGTGCAAAGACCTTTCATATCAGTCATAAGTTCTACAGATCAATACAGTAGACGCTTGCCTAAGATAAAACTTTCTAGAGCGCATATGTTGACCACCTGCATTCGTGCACACTATCAAATGCAGTATACTTTGAAAGGCTGCGTGTTCAGCTGTACACGTGCTAACGTACGTGTAAAAAAAACAAGTATATGCATGCGCCAGGGTCTGCATAAAGTGTGTGCCACACAAATTTAGTCATCAGAATAGCATGCATGTACTGTATGCACATCATGTGACTTTTGTCACATGTGCATTGACCTTTTGCCCTTCATGTCAACTGTGAGTGGGGTGATTTTTTATAACTCATTAGTTTAAATTATATTAAGCCTTAAAGTTCTGCATAATTTAGGGCGTGGCCACTTGAGTGACAGGTGCATTGCCGCTGCTGCCACCACTGTCGCGCTAGGCGGGCGTGGTTTCAGCAACCAGCTCCACCCACATCCCGCCTCTTTGCCCATTTTCGATTATCCGGGAGTGACACAATTCCAAGATGGCGACGGCCGACTCCCACCCACTAAGAGCTTAAAAAATGCTCTTCAGAAACCTACGGGTGATGTCACGGACACTACGCCATATTTTTTACAGTCTATGAGTTGCGCAGAAATGAAAAATTCCACCTTGAAATGAATGTTAATAACTTGTTTTTAAGTGCATCCCAAATCGCATACTTATGCACTATTTTATGCCATTTTGTAGTATAAATAGTGTGAGTAGTGTACACTTTAAATACCTAGATGATGCACCTACATAATGCATAGTATATAAGTCCATCAACTTTAGTCTCAATATCTTATAACTTGTGAAATATATATATATATATATATATATCACACAAAAACAGTTAGTGTGTAGTCTTGTAATTGACACAGGAATTAAAGCTGTCGAAAGTCAGTTGTTACTCTCAGTTTCTCTGTACAGGACAGGAATGTAAAGTGTGTGTGCAGAGCAGAGGTACAAGAAGTGAGGAAGAAAGCACAGAATTTATGGCATTCCTCACAGCATGTAACAAACCACAGGAAGGTGTGAACAGCACGCCAGCTCCGATCCGCTAGCTGGCAATGAATAGGACGCCGCCGTCCACGGTCACTGCAGGAACCCTTGACGTGTCTTGACATTTGCCTGTCAATTCCAGTGGCTTAGTGGGTGGCGCTGGAGAAAGATTGTCCTATTTGACAGCAGCTATTTTGCTAATCCAAAACAACAGCTGTAAGGTAAAAATGAGCAAGATGGGGGCTCGAGGGGTAGGGAAAATTAAATCCTCATGTTGCCGAAACAGAGATGGAAAATAGCACTCCAGATAAAAAATGGATTTTGGGGGGGGGGAGACAGGAAAAAAAGGAAAGAATCTGATGTAGGCGCTTGGCAGGACCGAGCTCGCGTTGGTGACAGACTTTTCTCAGCTTGTCTACAAAAGAGGCGTAGCTCTGGGCCAATGGCCACACGGAAATGAGGGTGAAGTTTGCGAGGTTCACGCGGTCTCTGAGGAGCAGAAGAGGGCCGCGGTGGGGCCGCACATATTAGCATCTACACGGGAGACTGTCATAGGACAGGTGAAAATAATTATTACTACTACTAGTGCAGCGAAGCTCATTACACATCTGGTTGAGTTTTGGGGGAAACTAGTGTAGGGGTGGTCCTCTCACAACAAGGAGAATACCCTGTTAGCACAACACGTTGGTAAATGTGTACCCAGTACGCAAAGCCAGCGTTAGCATTCTCCTGAACATGGGTTCTCCTTCCAGAGAAGAACCCAGATCAGATTCTGTGGGTTGATCCAAAAAACGTCTTTCAATTGAGCTGTACTAATCAATGGAATGCCTGTAAAATTGATTCATTAGTTCATTAGCCTTCATCAGGATACAGAAGGGACTGTGCCAGTAGGAAACCACAGATGTACATCCTTGAGACAGACCTAGCTGCCAAAACTGATAAATCGGTTTTCGAGATGTTCCCTTGGTGACAGTATTGGCAGAGCCCAGAAGGGTTTCCTGTGTGGAAGTGCATACATTTCAGTTCAAGAGTGGAAAAGACGAAAGCACAGCTTGTGGCCGCTGCCAAAAAGTAAATTAATAAGCTAACTGAGGCATCAGCTGAGTGAGCCAGTGTTGTCAAGCACAGATCTCGAATTCATTAGCCTGTCGATAGAGCCATTTGACAAAATGATCCTCTATAAAACAACTCTTTCTTTTAGTCGCGATCAGCCTGTGATGTTAAAATGGTTAATACAACCAGGACATGTAAATACAAGAAGATTTTCAGGAATATGTGAGTAGTACTTTCCTGTTTAAACTTGCTGCCAAAATGCTAAGGTGCGTACTGGCCAATGTCAAATGATATGGTTTTTAGAAATTACTTGGGATCCCTCCTTTAATGTAAGTAGAATATATATCAGGGGTGGCAGTGTCTCCTCAAAAAATGTCATAATACAAAAATAAAACAATGCAAATATTTAAAAAAAAAATGACATAAAAAAGCGTATAAATCACAATTTTTTTCATAAAGTAAAACTGTCCAAAACTGTCCAACAGCAACACCAGTAGGTAAAGTCACAGCGGGAGTCTGCGTCTCTCTCACCACCCCTGAGCCCATTAGGTGAGAATGAATGGGGGAAAGTCACGTGAAAGGAGTGATGCCTCCACGATTGGATATGACTGGTCATGATCGGCTTTGATAGAGACAGAATCTGAAAACCACACCCACCATTAATCCAACGTTCTCCATTGACTTTATATTGCGGGAAACTGCCTCCCGCAATACAAAAAAACAAACAAAAAAATCAACACAAAAAATCTTCCCCCATAACTATGTTTTTATAAGCTGTTGACCCAAAAAACGAGCGTTTAAGAACACAAAAGTAGAGCGCAACGTGTCATATCCTCTTGACAACCGTGGGATTTACTGATTTTGTTTTTTTGTGATTTTAATATTTTTTCATGTCATTACATTGTTTAGAGCATAAGAAAAAAAAATTAAAAATAACATTTTAAAACAATTATATTTAATTCATGTTATGCTACGTCCTCTGTAGACTTTAAAAAGTCATATTTAAAAAAATAAATAAATAAAAAGACATTAAATGACATAAAATGGCAAAAACAATGGGATTTTTGTTTTAATCACAAATCAAATATTTTTTATACCAGTTTTTATATAAAGATGATTCTCAACTATGTTATGAAACATATAGAATATACCATTTTTCTTTATGCAAAATGTGTGTAAAATGGCCATGAACGGGTTTCCCCATTATAAACAATGTATCTATAAACTGTATCTAATTTGTATATTAATGTATTTTTGGGGCAACATATCATGTAAAAATAAGGGTAATAATGGGAATGATAATTAGCAAGATTTTCATAATAATATCTAATATTTCATAGCAATATTGAAATAAAATTTCTTTCCCTATTCAGCTGTTGTGTCTCCCAAAATGTGTAATAAACATGCTTTAAGTCCCGGTGTCTTCTACAGTGGACATGTAGGAAACTGATGTCCTGTTTCATAACAACAAGTCATATTTTAATTCGAAACCCCATAACATTTTCCTGAGATGTTGTTTTATGACAAACAATTTGAAAATTAGTCAGATTTAAATGAGCATTACAAAATATGATTGTATTTCCATAAGGGTGTTAAATTTGATCACTAAATTAATGTCTGCCATTTTTAAAGGCCAAGGCGAGGGAGTGGTCATGGTGAAACTTCTAAACATTTGGTATCTCTGAAAAGCCCTGAATGTGCTCTGTACAGGACATTCAGATTAAAATCCAGATAAACCTGTGACATGTAAGGTCTCAGCGAAATCGCTAAAAACTAATGTCCTCTACAGAGGACAAAACTCCACAGCTGGTAGTCAGGAGGATATTACTCTGAGAACTACACCCACTGGAGGGAAACTTAATCGGCAACAGGAAACAATCATTATTTTGAACCATGTTAAAGGATTATTTCACCACCCTATGTGAACCCGAAAGGAGGAGATATATTGATAAACTAAATTTTATTAGTCTATGTCAGTGCTCCTTTTCCTTACCATACTTTTGTTGGAGAAATGATTCAACTGAATGGCCCAAAGTGAAATACTCTGACATCTACAACTATTTGTGTACTTAAATGCTTGTTTTCTGCGTCGACAGCTTATAAAAAACATAGTTCTGTTTTTTTTTTTGTTTGTTTTTGTTTTTTAGCTTGTTTACTGTAGACCTTGTCTCATAGCAGCTTTTAGACATTGTTCTGTTTTTTGTTGTAAGTCAGAAATGACAAGGAGGCAGCTTCCCACAATACAAAGTCAATGGAGAGCGTTGGATGTTTTTCCCCCTGGTGTGGGCGTGGCCTAAATGCACTCTGTCTGTATTGGTTCATGCGATAAATAGACTCTATGCACGAACGCTGCTGACGTATTTCCGGTAGAATCTCGGCCAGCCCATTTACTTCCGCATAGCGCATTCTATAGCGAAATATACTAGCGGCAAAACTCTTTCATAAGATTAATTTGACAGCGATTTATAATTTAAGTATTACAATATAGTATTATATAGTTATACATTATAGTAATTACCAGAATGGCCCATTAGTGAAAGCTTGGGCAAAGGATTAAAGACAGGAAAACATTTGTTGAAGATTGATGATTTTAGATTTATTTTCGTAATAAATAATATAAACGTATATTTTATACAATGTTGTCTGCACTGCAGGAATGTAAACTTTTAAATGTAATAAATAGTTTCAATACAATACTGTAAACATGTAACTATATATAACTTTGAACAGATGCAATGCAGTAATGTAAACATAAATATAACTGAATATTTATAATGTAGAAATGCAAATATAAATAACTTTGATGCAGTGTTAAACTTCTCATGTACGGTGATGTTGTGTAAATACAATATTAAATGATTATTTGTGTTCGTTTATTATTATTATTATTATTATTTTGGTGTGTGTGTTTTCTACACCTGTAGGCATTGAAATGAAAATAAATTGAAAACAAACCAGTAGGTGGCAGCAAAAGGCTGTTTAAATACGTGAGTTCAACAGATTCGTTCAAACAGCTGATTCATTCAGAAACGAGGCAACAACTGCCTTTATGAATGGATTACTGAATCACTGACTCATTTGATTCGTTAAAAAAGCGTGCATTTATTCAGTAACGAAACGCTGTGTTGCACGGAGACACAAAACAGTTCTGATGTGGCTGCACAAGCAACATCTGGCACAACACAAGTCGATCGGTGCATCTCTATTTAAAACCTTAACTTTGCTTAGCTAAAGTCTTGATTGTCTTGACTGAAGTCCTCCTACTCCCAAACTATGCGGCTTCTCTGACTTCCTCATCGACCTGAAACATGTCGCCCTCACCCAGATCGCTCCTGTCACCTGAGCCTTACTAAAAACTGAGATATTATTTATAGTTAGTAACGTTCATAAAGTACAATCCATATTGTATATTAATAAAAAAAAATCACATAAGATGCAATGTACATAAAATGTAACTAGATAGATATATAAATAAATAAATACATACATACATGCAAAGACATAAACTGTGAGAAACGAAGATGGCTAGAATCGATATTCATATAACATTATAGCATGACGATACTCGCCCTCAAAATTGTCGATGTAACTCTAAATATATAATTTGAAGCCCTTCCCTTTCTCACTGCTGAGCTGATTGCCTCACGATACGATTAACGTCATTTACATTTATGCAGGGAAGCTCTTGTAAACAGCGGGTGAAGTATGTCATCCTCTCCTGCTCCAGTTTCACACAGTTATAACCAATAGCGAAAACGGCTTCCGGTGCTGCACCGGATGTAACTGAGCGGACTGAGACCAAACGCGGAAGTGATCGTGCATAGAGTCAATTCTGCCTCTTGTGTTCGTGCATGTTCCGCGGTCCAGTCTGAATGAACAATAAAATGGCATTAATGGGAAGACAAATTTAATAAAGTAAACAGCTTACACACTTAGATATAACCACTTTGGTACGTCAAAATAAGACTTAAAATGGCCTGAAAATATGATCTGTGGAATTTTCAGTGAGTGATCAGCTTGGTAAAAAATAAATAATGTCTGTGACCTGTATTTACTGAGCTTTGATAACTGATAATTTGAAAAATTTAAAAGGAGGCCTAGTTAAAAGTTAACTATTAAAAACAATGGCTGAACATAAGTTCATAAATAAAATATATTGTTTAACCCTTTTAACTGTCACCGTCCCCTCTGTGGGATGCCTAAGTTTACTTGACCATACTACAAATAAATCCTAATCATGACAAACTATACATCGTTGGAAAGGTCTAAGACTCCTAAATAGATATTTTACCATATTTTATGTGTTACAAATCATGTATGAAAAATAATAGATTAATACTGTATATGTAAAGAGTGCAACTCAAAAATCTACATCATAACATGAGTTCTGACGTTTGTCACAAAAGACTTTGTTGCCTTTTTCCTTATTACAATTTAGAAATAATAAGAAATTATATATTAGTTCAAAACTTAAAATCTCAAAATTCATCATTTGAAAGGCATTTTAAAATCAGACATTGCATTACCATGAAAATCAAAATCATATTACAAAATGTTTTCATTCATGAATTATAAAAATTTATGTCTGGACAGTGCATTTTATGTCTGTGTTCAAATGGGACTGACAGTTAAAAGGTTAAATTGTTATTGCTTCGAGTTATTTTTTTTGGAATAAATGTAAAATGCTTAAAAAACTCTAAAACTGGTTAGATTTGTGCTTGGTTTGATTGAATACTTTACATATCTTTTTATTCTGGTAGTGTAAGAAATGTTTATTTAACCAAGAAAATGTGACTGGACATGAATTTACATTTAATAAAATAATTAAAAAAAAAATGTGTGAGGACTTTTCCCCCTCATTTCAGAACACACGGATATATATGCATATTATATGAGGGAATATAATAGGAATTTAGTATAAGAAAAAAAGCAATACTAACCCTTAACATCACATATAAAAACATATCTATTTCTCAGAGATTTCTCACAAGAAAACGTAAGTTCAGATGTTTGTCTAGCCTCTGTAAATGATCTGTGACATTTTCAAGCAGACACTTTCTTTTTTCAATGTCTGTCTTTCTTCATCTTGGAATTCATATTTCATCATTTTGTGTCATGTTTTTTTTATCGTTCATGATGTCTTTTACCCATTTTTGGTAAAACAATATTTCTAAGAAAGTGGAGCAATATGTCCATCAGTTCTTTTTTATGAGTTCAGTGCCCATTTAAAGGACCAGTTCACCCCAAAATGAAAATTTGTTCACTCTTTATTCACCCAGAATAAAATAGTCTGAAAAATGTTTGAGTGTCTTTTTGTCCATACAGTTTAAATCAGTGGGATCCAAAACAACCCTGGACCCCACTGACTTTCATTGTGTAGACAAAAAGCATTTTTGGGAACATTTTTTGTTTGGAATGACTAAGGGTGAATAATTTTTCTGGTTACACTTATTTTAAGGTGTGATTATACATTTAAATAAACTACATGTACTTACTATATGGTTAGGGTTAGGATTAGGTTTTGGCTTAACCTTACTTGCATGTAATTATGCATAATTAATTGTTTTTATAATAGTAAGCACATGTAAATTGTGTAACAAGGACACCGTAAAATATAGTGTTACCTTTTTTTTTCCAATTTACATTTTGGACTCAACTGTCCCCTTATTAGGACATATACACTGAAATAGGACAGTTACATTAACGTACCCATAGCTTTGTGGTTTCATCAGAATCATCAGGCTTGACCATCCCATGGGATCTTTGAAGATGTGACCATTCAGTGATGATTGCACAGACTTGGTTTCCTTGGCAACCAACACAAAGCAACGCATGCATCTTGGACATAAGTAGCAACAGATGCTGCGCTGACCTCAGCCACTTCCTGGAAACACAAATTTGTCAAAAAAACGAAAAATAAAGCCGTTAGATTAATGCAGAAGGTCCTTCACTCACTGCTGGAGAGGAGTCAAAATTGTGTTGTAGTACTCCGTGGTTTTACTAGATGTATACAAAACAGTCCATGCGAGATGGACAAATGAAGATGGACGAAAAAATCGGATTCAAGTAACTGTTTGGACACAGTACTGAGTGAATATAGATGGACTGCATAGGAGCCAGAAACTTCGAGCAAAGAAGTGATTCTTTCTGAAGTGAACCCTTTGAAGTCTTCATAGGTATTTATCAAATTATGATTTCTTTGGCTCGGAAGTAAGTTTACTCTTGTAAAAAGCAACACTGTACTCATTTGAGAGAACCATCACGTGCGCAAGAGCAACAGCTGGACGTCCCCTGCAAAACCTGGAACACCTAGTTGAAATTTCCCCCCTTGATTTTTGTCTTGCAAACATCTTGCAGGCCTTCAAGCCTAATTGTAGTCAAATTTCCTCGCCACGTCATGTCAATGGCAGACGCTGCGTACTCGCCGAGTCCATGTGGCCACAGTCCAGGGCAGTTTGCGATAGTGATAACGGCACACTTTGATGAGAGCACTCCAGTCCTGTGGCGTAATGCCTCCATCTCGCTGCCCTGGCCGCGGCGGGGGGAAGCAATCACAGTATCACAGGAAAACTCTGACCGCATGATATCACCTTCAAAATGGAGGAAACACGCACCGCCACACTCACATGTGATCAATTATTTCGCAAAAACTTATGCAGGGAATTTCAGCCATTAGCTCCAAAGTGGGATCGTGGCCAGGGTAATGGCGGCTCCCAGAATAAACACATTTGGGTAATAGGTCACAAGGAACAGACTTGCCTAGAAGGTGCTTGTCGTTTTAAAACTGTTACATGTCTGGGCGTGTGGCAGAGTTTGCATTTAAGCAGTCGTAATTGCCGTAGGCCAGCGGGGCTTCCAATATCCTGATTGCCGTTGACCTTTTTGGCTTGTGTAATTGAGACATCACCACAAACGCAGTGCCATCTCCATCCACCAGTCCTATACGTAATGCCCTCAGTGATGCATGATGCAAACTTCTAAGCAGCTGTGTGATGTGCTCCGCTATTGAAAGTCCTCGTCCGGTTGTGCTTTCATCCTGTTGTTGTGTTTATTCTTGCAGCGCGGCCAGGCCTCAGAGCACAGAAGGTCTCGATTCTCAGGCGCAACTCAACTCTCCACAGAGCTGATATCAAAATAGTTTAAAAAGAAATCGTCTGATAGCTCCCAGCGAGCTAACCCACCAAACACTTCCAGATTCCTCGGCTCTGACAGTATAAACAACAGCACACTGGGAACGAGTTTGCACACTGTGAACTATAGTCATACTTGAATTTACGAGAACAACGAGGGTGCAAATTTGGTGAAGCCGTTTTCCAAACCAATGTTTGCCTGTTTTAAGCAGTAACCAAGCTGATCTGATGAATTTCCGAAGGTATGTTGCATGGTGGGTGGCTTCAATCCAAAGGATATGTTTCAAGGTCTTTTGTGGGTGGTAACCTGAGAACACAGAGCTCAAAGAAAGCATGCAGTCCACTTTGTTATTATGCAAAAAAATTGCTAATTGCAAAAGAGCTCTATTTCATAATGAGGTAATGGACCTCTACTGGTTATAGGCGCGGATGACTCATTAAAGCGGACATCACACCATGTTTCTTTCTTCAAGTTGGTCTCAGCAGTAAGCCTGTGTTAACTTGACAACTGTGTCTGGTATTCTGTAGCTAATTCTGTGGTATAATTTCGTATTACTGCTAAACTAGGCCTGACTTGCATCAGAGTGGTCCATTGAGGTTTGTCAGGTCCGAGGGGGAGGGTTGGGATGCAGGGCTTGAAACCATCCCACATGCATTGCAACATGCAACACTTTATGAATTATCATTGTCTGGATTTGGAGTCAAAACAAACTTGTAAAATAAAATATATAGAAAGAGTAAATGTATTCAAGCACAGGCAACCGTAAAGGCCAAACACACACACAAATGTACAAATGTACTATTTTTGCATTCCAGAAATTTGCTCCACATAGTGGACTTCAATTAAAATTTTCTGATCATTTACTCAAACCCAAGTCGTCCAAGATTGTCTTTCTTTCTTTCTTCTGTCATAAAGGTTTTTGAGGAAAACATTCCAGGATTTTTGTCAATATTTTGGACTTCAGTCAATGGGTTGAAGGTCTAAATTGCAGTTTCAATGCAGCTTCTAAGGACTCTACACGATCCCAACTGAGTAATAAGGGATTTATTTAGTGAAATGATCAGTCATTTTCAAAAAAAAGAAAAATTTATTAAAAACTTTTTAACCACAAATGATCATCTTGCACTAGCTCGAATTACGCATTACGTAATCCCGTTGGAAAGGTCACGCGTGACGTAGGCGGAAGTACTGACCTATTGTTTACAAAGCAAACTTATATAAGTCAAAATGCTCTTTACAAAAAAACATAAAACAATGAAGTCGGACAATTTTGAAGAAAATGAGATGGATTTTGCCCTATGCTACCTTTAGTCATAGATGCGCATTGCAGAGCTAGTGCAAGACATTTTTAGTTAATAAGTATATCGATTTTTTTTTTTTTTTAGAAAATGGCCGATCGTTTTGCTAGATAAGACCCTTATTACTCAGCTGGGCCCTTTGAAGCTGCATTGAAGCTGCAATTTGGACCTTCAACCAATTGGGCACCATTGGAGTCCACTATATGGAGAAAAATCCTAGGATGTTTTCCTCAAAAACCTTCATTTCTTCTTGCATGAAGAAAGAAAGACATGAACATCTGGGATGACACAGGGCTGAGTAAATTATCAGGAAATTTTTATTCTGGAAGTTAACTAACTGTACATGTGCCTTTAAAAAATGCATCACAGAGTCATTGCTAAATAAATGCCTCTGTACTCCTGTCCAGGTCTTGTCTTTTCTACTACTTGTCTCAGGCCTAGATGGACAATGCAGAACAGGGGTCTCAGAGGTGAAGGCCAAGGATAAGCATAGGAACTTTCCACCATTTTCTCTCCCCTTATTTATTTTTGTCTGTGTTGTTTTCTCAGTATTGCAATGCATCACTTGACATTACCCAAGCAAGTTTGAGCTGCAGAGTATCAGCTGAAAGCAATTTCGTACCGAGCGCAGCTGCCAGGCGGATAAGACTCTCCCTCTTTCGTTTACTTTGAAATGCTGCTTTTTTTTTTTTTTTACATCCAAAATACACAAGGCAGCCAAATTGCTGACATGTGTGCGAGGAGCAGTGAAATCCTGCATTCTTTCATGCCCCTCTATGCAAAACTCCCCATTGTTTATTTAAAGAACACAGAACACTTTAGCACTATTAAGAAACATGTCATATAGTAAACTAAAGGTTTCCTCCCAGGAAAAATCCCCCGTCGTTTATTTTTCTTTGCAAAAAGTTATTTTACTTTCTATTCGCAAACTCACCGCATACACAATTAAAGCCATGGTGGTTGTAATTGGGTTGTGTACGGCTGGACACTAACAGGCAAGGCAAACGTGGAAGTGAGGTGCTTATTTGTGTTCAGGAAGTTGGACGGGTGGACTGGACTTCATCTTTCATTCACATCACATCACATCAATGTTCACACATAACACCCGAACCACGCATTTGCCTGGTATGAGTCGGAGACTCGCTTTCAAGGTGCGGTTCTGCTTCAAACCTCAGCTACTGTCTTTGCTGCCCACGTCCACAAATTGGTTAACCAATCTCACCTTGGAAGTGTTCGACGGCATTATATAGTCATTGACTGTATTGGCTAATTACAAGAAGTCACTCGGATGACCCTAATTAGTGATGCACCAAAATTAAAATGCTTAACCAAACTAACCGAGTCAAAACAAATGCAAATTTTAAATTAGCTTTTGATTGGAATATAATTAAATATTAAAAATAACAATTATTAATTATTTAATAATCACTTAGTACAATAATAACTACGCTCGTTGAATATGTAAAATAAGTATATAAACCAGGGCTGCCAATTTAACATGTTAATGTAATACAATTAAAGGATTAGCTCAGTCCTGAATTAAATTTTCCTAATAATTTACTCACCTCCATGTCATCCAAGATGTTCATGTCTTCTCACTTCTTCAGTAAAAAAAAAAAAAGGTTTTTGAGGAAACCATTCCAGGATTTTTCTCCATATAATGGACTTCAATGGTGACCAACGGGTTGAAGGTCCAAATTGCAGTTTCAAAGGGCTCTGCACGATTCCAGCCGAGGAATAAGTGTCTTATCTAGCGAAATGTTCGTTCATTTATATACTTTATATTCATTTATATACTTTATATACTACCACAAATGCTCATCTTGCACTAGCTCTGCAATACACGTCTATGACTTCACGCATTACGTAATAACGTTGGAAAGGTCACGCATGGTTAGATCTTCATCTGTGTGCTTTGGTTCGAAAAGGTAGGGTGAAAAATTCCATCTTATTTTCTCCTCCAACGTTTGACTTTCTTTGCAAATTCGCTTTGTAAACACAGGGTCGGTACTCCGTGCCATGCATTGCTTTTCCAACGCGACTATGTAATGCGTGAGGTCAAGCTAGTGCAAGAGGAGCATTTGTGGTTAAAAAGTACACTTTTATTTTTTAGAAAATCGTTTTGCTAGATAAGGCACTTAATTTCTCAGCTGGGATTGTGTGGAGCCCTTTGAAGCTGCATTGAAACTGCAGTTTGGACCTTTAACCTATTGGCTCTCATTGAAATCCACTATATGGAGAACAATTCTGGAATGTTTTCCTCCAAAACCTTAATTTCTTTCTGAAGCAAAAAAAAAGCCATGAACATCTTGGATGACATAGGGGTGAGTAATTCTGGAGTAAACTAATCCTTCAATCACTTTAAAAAATGATCACATTTAATCATGACTTTGAACTGTCAAACTACACTTACCCGGGTTGTACAACATCCAGAATTCAGAGTAGCAAACAGGAAGCAATTTGAATTTGAATGCAAGGCATCATGCCTGGGCCCGCAAAATAATGACTGGGACTTGGGGGGGAGGGGAGGGGCACGTTCGCCCCCAAGAAGTTGTCCCACATGTTATTACTGAGAATCCTGTGAGAAAGCAGAATTAAAAATTAATTGAAAGAAAAACATATGACCTAAGTTTTGAGCTAGAACAGCAAAGCTTGTCAAGACAAATGAGAAATAGGCAGATTCGCTTGCTGTCAAGTTCCTGTGGCGTTGTGGCCAAAATCACTAAAAGGCAGCCAATTCTTAATTTCTAAATTTTGCCCAAATTTCAGTGCATTCATACGCCTAATGGTAGCTGGTGAGGTTTGGTTCTCTGAGAGTACTGAAGTTTGGCAATACAGAAGTCTTCTAATTTTCCCTCCAATATTCTTGAATGAATTTGTGTCAAATGAACGTTCACTTAGTTTCAGCAATTATGTCTATGAAAAGCCCATATGGTTTGACCACCGTTTGCAAATCAAGCTCTGTTAGCTGTTACGGAAAAGACTGCTATAAGATCTGTTGTCATTCGGCGTTAATCTAAATAGCTGGTGGAAGTGGAAAGGGCAGAAAGGTCACGGTAAACAAGAATGATGTCATGAGACCCGATGAATATGGTTGTAATCATGTCAAAAGCACTGACCTTTACATTGAGTGACAAAACTGAATTGGATTCAGGATCCTTCTACCAGCTAAACACTTCCAGCCTTCCTGTCACTGAATGAGGTCTGCAGTGTAAATATAATCTGAACCTTTAACACACCGACAAACAGCGCAAGCACGAGCTGATCCTCACATCCTTCTTTTGATTTCCAGGATGGCTGAGTGAATCCATCATAAACAGAGGAATTCTGCCTTCATTACAGTGTGCAGAGGTCTCTCTAGACAATGCGCTGGAGAATCCTGATCCTTTCGCCTTCTAGTGTCATCCGCCAAGACCATTGTGTCGTCCAACCAGTGACTAAGCTCTTGACTTCCCTGGATTTGCCGCTGTGAGCAGCTGCAGCCGTGCGGCTTTCAGCGGTAAACAGGATTCTTCTGACCCACACTATCCTGTGGTTACCTGGAACAAACACCTGCTTTTATAAGTGCTTTGACTCGTGACTTTACTTGGACGTGGAAACATTCTGCTGAGTGAAACAACCACTAAAAATGTCGCAGAGCCAATACAGCTGGAAAACTCCACAGAAGCCCTGAATGACGTGGCGGTCAAGACCGTATGATTCAATAAAACCTGGAAGTTGTGGGAAGATGCAAAAAAGAAAACCAGGAAAGGTACATGAGAAGGTTACAAATAGAGGTTCTTTATGGATCTTAGGCTCATCAGCGAATTTATGTAAGAGCTGCAGGTTGTCAGTGAAGAACTGAAGAACTTAAATTACAGTCTGGTTCACTGCTGGTCTAGATGGTTGACCAGCATTGTTTATCTGGTAGAACTGGTTAACCAAAGAACTTTGGATGGATCGGCTAAAACCAACAGCTATGCTTGTTTTTTTCAGCAGGTGTGGTTTATTTGTTTTCTTATTTCGAAGAAATGGTAGGAAAGTGTCCGTATATTTTGTATTGTTTACTTTAAAACAGATTGGAACCGCGGTCAGCTATTGAATCATTAAAGATGAAGAAAGTCATGAAAATGACAATTAGAAGATGAAGGGTTTGGGACTCCCAGAGCTCGAAGGCGTGTGGATCAGATCCAGGCTTGGAGTGGGAGGTGGTCCACAGTGACTGATGGCCCACCACGGCCCAAGAAACTCGAGTTGCGGGAAAAGCTTAACGCACCTTGACATCCATAGGAAACTCAAGCCCGGCTCCGAGCAGAGTCAGATACGTACCACCAAAGCAGCTCGGCCGCGCCGCTCCGCTCAGCACAGCTTTTAACTCAATCTGTTTAGATGAGCGCACAGAAAAAGAATGTCTCCATCCTGCACCTCCTCCCCTTCACCGCTCTCTCCAAAAGCCCTGAAACCACATACACAAATGCATTAAAATGACATGTAGGCAGATACGTATGGGAAATGAGCAACTGCCTTCAAGGAACATTCAGCGCAGTGCCAACTAGTGAGCTGACATGAGATCTCGCTGTATACGCTTGCTGGGGAGCAACAAATATAGGCTGCTGCCTACAAGACGGTGCCAAGATGTTTGGAGAAATCAAGGAAATAGCCCTACAGGAGCATGTCAGTATGGAAAGACAGCAAATAGTTTGAATAAAAAACTGCAGAGGTTTGTTTGATGATCGCATGCGTTGGCTGGAGAGCCTATGTCTACGATGTAACTCTATCTCTGAAAGAAAAGGAAAAATCAAAGGAGCGGATAGAAAGATACTCCACGGGACTATCTCGGAAGTACAGAGAGTTTAATTGCAATGCACCTAAAAAAAAAAAAAAATTAATCACACTTTATTTTAAAGTCTAAATCTTGGTATGGACGAACCATTAACTACAACTTTTGCCTTAAAGGAAAACTCCACTTCCAGAACAACAATTTACAAATAATTTACTCACCCCCTTGTCATCCAAGATGTTCATGTCTTTCTGTCTTAAAGAAATTATGGTTTTTGAGGAAAACATTTCAGGATTTTTCTCCATATAATGGACTTCATTGGTGCCCCGATTTTGAACTTTCAAAATGCAGTTTAAATGCATCTTCAAAGGGCTCTAAACGATCCCAGCTGAGGAAGAAGGGTCTTATCTAGTGAAATGATCCGTCATTTTTTTCGGGAAAATAAAAACGTGTATAATTTTAAGCACAAAAGCTTGTGTAGCACAGGCTTTGAGATGCGCGTCCACAATGCTACGAATTAGTGATGGGTCCTTCTTGAACGATTCGTTCATTTTGAACAAATCTTTAATGTGACTTGGAAGAATAAGTGATTTGTCCAGTTGCACATGTGCAACATCCTATTAGGTTCTGCACTGGAATTAGTTCACCTGTTTCGAGTCATTCATTCATCTTATTGGGCTGTCACGTGATGAACGAACGACTCAAACCCGAAAACTTGTCAGATAAGAGGTGAGGTGAGCTAATCATAGACTAAAGACCCAGGTAAACAATGAATGAATCTTTTCTGTTTCTTATAGCATTATAGTTTTGTCTTGTTTGTAGTGTGATCAACGTTTGTGTAAGCAGTAGATGTGTTAGGGAAGTAACACGTAACATTTTAATTCTATTTTGCTAAAATGAACGAAATGAATGAAATGACTTGAAAAAAGATCCGTTCATTTTGCTGAACAAGACTCAAAGGTCAGAGTCGGTAAAATGATCTGAACTTCCCATCACTACTACGAATCACGTCTGTGTAGACCATGGTGAAAAACTCCATCTAATTTTCTCCTACAACTTCAGAATCGTCTGACATCGTTGTACCTTTCTGTTTGTAAAACAGCGTTTGACTTACTTGCACTTTCTTAGTCTTTGCGTGTTCACTTTGTAAAAACTGGGTCTGTACTTCCACCTACGTTCCGCATGACCTTTCGATGTGATTCAATAAGACGTAGTGGGGCACCAATAAAGTCCATTATATGGAGAAAAATCCAGAAATGCTTTCCTCAAAAACCATAATTTCTTCACAACTGAAGACAGAAACACATGAACATCTTGGATGACAAGGGGGTGAGTAAATTATTTGTGAATTGTTGTTCTGGAAGTGGACTTCTCCATTAATAAACTCCTAATTTGCTGTTTGATAATAGTAAGGTAGTTTTAAAGTTTAGGTATTGGGTAGGATTAGGGATGTAGAATATGGTCATGCAGAATATGTGCTTTATAAGGACTAATAAACAGCCAATATGCTAGTGATATGCATGCTAATAAGTAGCTAGTTTACAGTGTGAATTGGTCCCTATACTAAAGTGTTGTAGCCTTGGCTTTTTTTTAGTGACATGGTCACTTCTGATAAAAGTGGGATAGTAGTTCTCAAAAATTCTCCGGTTAAGTGTTTCTCAGACGAAGTAACAGCAATGACATGAGGGTGAATAAATGATGACAAGAAGTTTAATTTTTGGCTGAACTATCCCCCGAACATCTCGGTTCATCCTCGGCCAAGTCTTGCCCGAGGATACTGTGATTATTCTCCCTTCATTGAGCGAAACCAATGAATCGAGGTTGAAGTTTCAACAAACAATGCCATATATAACACTGCCCCTCTGACAAGAAATGAGAGTAAGGAGTGAGAGGGAGAAAAAAAAGAGAGAGAAAAGGATTTGGAGCTTGCACGAACACTGTGGCCAGGGCTGTAAATAGTCCTGAAAGCTGTATCTCAGAAGGAGAAATGGGAGGCTGGTCACGAGCCAACACAAACACAGGGCTGGCCCAAGAGGATCTGCACCGCTGGGCCCGTTTTCCTCCTTTTCAAATCCAGAGCCCCATGCCCTCATCAGCTGCCCTCCTCCACATCCCCTTGCAGCTGTCAACAGCTGGGTCTGTCATTCACTGGAACCTCTTTTAATGAGCAATCAATCACTCCGCTATTTGTTTATCTATCTATATACAATATGAAGTCAAGTATGGAGCCTCCAGCCAGGCTTGTTGCATTCAAAGCATGCGTACACTCCAGAGGACGCACCGAAATTGCCATGTAAAAAATGGTTATGTTGCCACAGGCATACAGTGGATGGAGCTCTGCAATTAATCTTTGGAAAAGCGCGGCGACACCTGCAGGAAGGCCATGATGCGTTTAGACGTCGTGTGTCATCACACACTTCAGTAACAGTTTGTAAAAGATTTGTGACGCACTGACACTTTTCAAAAACTTAAACTTCTGCCGAGCACGATATCGCATTATGCAGCCAGTTCAGAAAATAAACAAGCGTTCATGCGCTGACACCTTTCAATTTCAACACGTGCGCATTCGCGCCTAAATAACGGTTATTGCGAGAGCACGCTTAAAAAAGAAGGAAAAGTTGCCTACGACCGTTTTTTGCCGTTGCTCAGGTGTGGCCAGGGCGGTACACACGTGTGCTGTCTTGTCCCGGTTGTAGCACCTCGTTTTGGCTTGTAAAAAGAGTGGCTAAATGGATAGCGCTGGCAAAGCTGTCAGGAGCCTTTTCAAAACAGAAAAGCCACTTCACATGCCGTTTGGAATGCAAACAGCGAAGTGGCCATTAGTTATCAGATGTCTGAAAGTGTCTGTTTTGAAAGGATATACTGGAAATTTACATGCTAAATCACCGCGGTAGGTCTGAGGATGGTACGTGTGTCAGCTGAGGTAAAAGCTGAGTGGAATTTACTTGTTAAACTTTCACAACTACATCAACTTATTTTACATTGATGAATTTATGATCTTATTATTGTAACCAAAATCATTTTGGCTATACATATAGCAGAAGAATGGTTAATAATATCACACATGACACTTTAAGCGACAATTCATCTAAAAATAAAAATTTGTTCATCATTTACTCTTACTGGTGTTGTTACAAACCCATTTGACTACTGTGAATCACAAAAGGATAAATTTTGAAGAATGTGCTGGATGCTCTAAAGCTTTAAAACTTGAAAGGATTCAAACATAGAATTAAAAGTGTTATTGGTGTTATTATGATCTCCAGTGTAAAATCTGTGTTGAAGATAAACTGGTTTAGAAACATTGGTTTAAAAGTTAGCACCCTTATGAAAATTAACCATGGTTTTATTATGGTAACTACGGATTTTTGGCGTGTTGATTACCATTTGTATAATCACAGGTTTACTTCAAATATCATGAATAAACTATGGTTAGTGTAGAAAAACCATGTTTAATTTGTGGTTACAATAGTTTTACTATAGTCACCATGTTTTATTATATTTATTTTTTTGGAGTAAAACCATGGTTAATTTTCGTAAGGGCAGACTACTTATAATGAACAATTTAGATGTTTGAAGCTTCAAACATGACATGTTAGGATTAAAAAATGGATATTGTAACTGCAAATTATTAATTTCCATGTTTTATTAATCAATTCCCATGTTTTAATTAAATCGTGGTGTCCTATGAGCTTAAAAATGTTCTCCTATGATGTCATAGAAACTTGAACATGTGTTTTTTTATGATACTATACAAACATGATATCATACCAAGCTTTAATTTTTTTTCTTATTATGTCTATGTATTTCAGTGGTATTAGGAGCTTAAAATGTTCTCCTATTTGATAGCAGCTTGTTTTCTTATGACATCATACAAGCTTAAAAATGTTCTCCTATGACATCAGTGTTCTTTCTATAATATGATAGGCGCTTAAATTGTTTACCTATGATGTCATAGTAACTTAAAAAAGTTCTTATGAAATCATACAAGCTTAAAAAATGCTCTACTATGATGTCAATGGTTTTCAATTGCATTAGGAGCTTAAAATGTTCTTCTGTGATGTCATAGGAACTTAAAAATGCTCTCTTATGACATACAAGCTAAAAAATGCTCTCCTATGATGTCAGTGGTTTTCAATGGCATTAGGAGCTTAAAATGTTCTCCTATGATGTCAAAGGAACTTATAAATGTTCTCCTATGATTCCAATGCTCTTTAATGGCATTGGGAGTTTAAAATGTTCTTCTATGATGTGACAGAAGCTTAAAAATGTTCTCCTATGATGTCATAGAAACTTAAAAAAAAAATTCCCCTATGACATCATACGACATCATAAGAACTTAAAAATGTTCTCCTATGATGCCAATGTTCTTTAATGGCATTGGGACCTTAAAATGTTCTCTTATGATGTGACAGAAGCTTAAAAATGTTCTTCTATGACATATCTCTAATATGACATCATACAATTTTAAAAAAGTTGTGCTATGATGTTAATGTTCTTTAATGGCATTAGGAGTTTAAAATGTTCTCCTATGATGTGAAAAGAGATTAAATTATTCACCTATGATGTCATAGTAACTTAAAAAAGTTCTCTTATGACATCATACAAGCTTAAAAATGCTCTCCTATGATGTCAATGGCTTTCAATTGCATTAGGAGCTTAAAATGTTCTTTTATGATGTCATAGGAACTTAAAAATGCTCTCTTATGACATCGTACAAGCTAAAAAAAATGCTCTCATATGATGTCAATGGTTTTCAATGGCATTAGGAGCTTAAAATGTTCTCCTGTGATGCCAAAGGAACTTAAAAAATTTATCCTATGATGCCAATGTTATTTAATGGCATTGGGAGCTGAAAATGTTCTCCTATGATGTCATAGAAACTTAAAAATGTTCTCCTATGACATCATACAAGTTTAAAAATGTTCTCATATGATGCCAATGTTCTTTAATGGCATTAGGACCTTAAAATGTTCTTCTATGATGTCATAGAAACATAAAATGTTCTCATATGACATCATACAATTTTAAAAAAGTTGTGCTATGATGTTAATGTTCTTTAATGGCATTAGGAGTTTAAAATGTTCTCCTATGATGTGAAAAGAGATTAAATTATTCACCTATGATGTCATAGTAACTTAAAAAAGTTCTATGACATCATACGAGCTTAAAAATGCTCTCCTATGATGTCAAAAAAAAATGCTCTCATATGATGTCAATGGTTTTCAATGGCATTAGGAGCTTAAAATGTTCTCCTGTGATGTCATAGAAACTTAAAAATCCTCTGTGATGTCATAAGAACTTAAAAATGCTCTCATATGATGTCAGTGGTTTTCAATGGCATTAGGAGCTTAAAATGTTCTCCTGTGATGTCATAGGAACTTAAAAAAATTATCCTATGATGCCAATGTTATTTAATGGCATTGGGAGCTGAAAATGTTCTTCTATGTTGTGACAGAAGCTTAAAATATTCTTCTGTCATGTCACAGAAACCTAAAATGCTCTCCTATGATGTCATAGAAACTTAAAATGTTCTCTTATGACATCATACTGTTCCCCTGTGATGTCAATGTTTTTCAATGGCATTGGGAGCTCAAAATGTTCTCCTAATGTCATAGAAACTTAAAAATGTTCTCCTATGACATCATACAAGTTTAAAAATGTTCTCATATGATTGTTCTTTAATGGCATTAGGACCTTAAAATGTTCTTCTATGATGTCATAGAAACATAAAATGTTCTCATATGACATCATACAATTTTAAAAAAGTTGTGCTATGATGTTAATGTTCTTTAATGGCATTAGGAGTTTAAAATGTTCTCCTATGATGTGAAAAGAGATTAAATTATTCACCTATGATGTCATAGTAACTTAAAAAAATGTTCTATGACATCATACGAGCATTAAAAAATGCTCTCCTATGATGTCAAAAAAATGCTCTCATATGATGTCAATGGTTTTCAATGGCATTAGGAGCTTAAAATGTTCTCCTGTGATGTCATAGGAACTTAAAAATTATCCTATGATGCCAATGTTATTTAATGGCATTGGGAGCTGAAAATGTTCTTCTATGATGTGACAGAAGCTTAAAATATTCTTCTGTCATGTCACAGAAACCTAAAATGCTCTCCTATGATGTCATAGAAACTTAAAAAATGTTCTCTTATGACATCATATTGGGAGCTTAAAAATGTTCTTCCTGTGATGTCAATGTTTTTCAATGGCATTGGGAGCTCAAAATGTTCTCCTATGATGTCATAGAAACTTAAAAATGTTCTCCTATGACATCATACAAGTTTAAAAATGTTCTCATATGATGCCAATGTTCTTTAATGGCATTAGGACCTTAAAATGTTCTTCTATGATGTCATAGAAACATAAAATGTTCTCATATGACATCATACAATTTTAAAAAAGTTGTGCTATGATGTTAATGTTCTTTAATGGCATTAGGAGTTTAAAATGTTCTCCTATGATGTGAAAAGAGATTAAATTATTCACCTATGATGTCATAGTAACTGAAAAAAGTTCTATGACATCATACGAGCTTAAAAATGCTCTCCTATGATGTCAAAAAAAAATGCTCTCATATGATGTCAATGGTTTTCAATGGCATTAGGAGCTTAAAATGTTCTCCTGTGATGTCATAGGAACTTAAAAAAATTATCCTATGATGCCAATGTTATTTAATGGCATTGGGAGCTGAAAATGTTCTTCTATGTTGTGACAGAAGCTTAAAATATTCTTCTGTCATGTCACAGAAACCTAAAATGCTCTCCTATGATGTCATAGAAACTTAAAATGTTCTCTTATGACATCATACAAGCTTAAAAATGTTCTCCTGTGATGTCAATGTTTTTCAATGGCATTGGGAGCTCAAAATGTTCTCCTATGATGTCATAGAAACTTAAAAATGTTCTCCTATGACATCATACAAGTTTAAAAATGTTCTCATATGATGCCAATGTTCTTTAATGGCATTAGGACCTTAAAATGTTCTTCTATGATGTCATAGAAACATAAAATGTTCTCATATGACATCATACAATTTTAAAAAAGTTGTGCTATGATGTTAATGTTCTTTAATGGCATTAGGAGTTTAAAATGTTCTCCTATGATGTGAAAAGAGATTAAATTATTCACCTATGATGTCATAGTAACTTAAAAAAGTTCTATGACATCATACGAGCTTAAAAATGCTCTCCTATGATGTCAAAAAAAAATGCTCTCATATGATGTCAATGGTTTTCAATGGCATTAGGAGCTTAAAATGTTCTCCTGTGATGTCATAGAAACTTAAAAATCCTCTGTGATGTCATAAGAACTTAAAAATGCTCTCGTATGATGTCAATGGTTTTCAATGGCATTAGGAGCTTAAAATGTTCTCCTGTGATGTCATAGGAACTTAAAAAAATTATCCTATGATGCCAATGTTATTTAATGGCATTGGGAGCTGAAAATGTTCTTCTATGTTGTGACAGAAGCTTAAAATATTCTTCTGTCATGTCACAGAAACCTAAAATGCTCTCCTATGATGTCATAGAAACTTAAAAATGTTCTCCTATGACATCATACAAGTTTAAAAATGTTCTCATATGATGCCAATGTTCTTTAATGGCATTAGGACCTTAAAATGTTCTTCTATGATGTCATAGAGACATAAAATGTTCTCATATGACATCATACAAGTTTAAAAATGTTCTGCTATGATGTTAATTTTCTTTAATAGCATTAGTTTAAAATGTCCTATGATGTGATAGGAGCTTAAAAATGTTCACCTATGATGTCATAGAAACTTAAAATGTTCTCTTATGACATACAAGCTTAAAAATGTTCTCCTGTGATGTCAATGTTTTTCAATGGCATTGGGAGCTCAAAATGTTCTCCTATGATGTCATAGGAACTTAAAAATGTTTTCTTTTGACATCATACAAGCTTAAAACAGTTCTCCTAATGTCAGTGTTTTTCAATGTCATTAAGAGCTTAAAATGTTGTTCTATGATGTGACAGGAACTTAAAAGTGCTCTCATGATGTCAGTGTTCTCTAATGGTGTTTTAACATCATGGGGTTTTACTAATTTGTTCCTTCACTTTGGTTAAATTTTGGT
The DNA here is from genome assembly GCF_022985175.1 of Labeo rohita. Taxonomy (NCBI): domain Eukaryota; kingdom Metazoa; phylum Chordata; class Actinopteri; order Cypriniformes; family Cyprinidae; genus Labeo; species Labeo rohita. The sequence goes on from NC_066878.1 coordinate 18,598,107, forward strand.
TACACTGTACTACCTACCTGTACTACTACCTTCGTTTTAAACAAGATATAACCAATTAGTGTGCTGCCATGATTTAGCTAAAACAAGAAACTAAATTAAAAAGTTGTGGGAACAAATTTTTTATTCATGGCCACGGTATCTTGTTTGATGGTAAGTATAATGTATATAAATGTGATAATCTGGTGGTACCTTAGTATGAGCATCTCCAAATTCTACCGCAGTTGTGCTTTATTACAGTCACAGTACGTTTTGTGGTGGAGAATGTCAAGGTGTTCAGTGTGTTTCTTGTATTCTGCCAACGACCATTTGAGTTTGCATGTGTGCATGAGTAAAATCAGTCTGTCCTGTCAAACACATGACATTAATCCCATTAAAATGCAGGGCCCATTATACTTATGGTATGGATCAAGTGGTGCGTTATCCTGCAATATGCATGTATTGTTACACACAGTGACATCTGGAGCGCTTGTCTACAGACTGTGGCAGCCTGTGTATTTTACTTAGACCTGCATGTGAGTTCAAAGCCACTTGAGTGAGAGGCCATTTTAAGTGGAAACATGAAAGCGCCTCTCAACACGCCAGATCAGAGACGAGGAGAAAGCCTCAAGTAAACATATAACATGCGGTCTTGTCGTAAACAGACGCAACAAGGAGTTAAAACTACAGCAAGCCACGTACACTGAGACAAAACCACAATCGATAGGTTGTTTCAACATATCACACGGGCAGCAGGTCCAGGTTCTAAGGGGGCCTCCGAACAGGTCATAGCTCACGCTTCATAACATTGCTTCATACATGCGGCCCGATGACTGAACGATAAGGTAACGCCAGGCAACATGCGGTTTGTGCACATCGCTACCTTAAATATTTATTTGATCCTGTCAAAGTCAGCAGCGAACAATAGGAATATTGACAGTGTAGGGATGAGAATGAGCTAGTTTGTTTGAGTGTTTTAGCACCATGGACTCCCGTGCGGGCTGTTGCTTTGTGAAAGTCCAGTATTGTATTTCTTTCCGCTGCCAAAGCGTGCTTCCTGCGCCGGGGCAGAGTCGACCAACACTGACCTCCATTTCCTTTGTTGAGGTCTGAACTAGCGCTGCCACGAGCCCCCGGGCCCTGCCTCCAGACTCCGGCCTCCCAACGCGAACCTGCGAAGCGGCCCAGGTCACCGTCACCGCTGTCGACGTTTCCTGCGGGAGTTGGTGGATCGGACCGCACCTTTGGATATCTAGGGGGAATTTTGCAGTTAGACACTTTTGGCTTAATGACAACAATGGCGCTTGACTTGCTAGACCTTAAAGGGATAGTCCACCCGAAAAATAATTTGAAAAATCTTTGAAACTTTGTTTCAAATTTGGGTCCAATGTTGTTTGGAACCCAATGTTCTTCAAAGTATCTACTCCAGAAGCAAGTCAAGTGATTAAATGATGACAGAATTGTAATTTTTGGGAGAATTATTCCTTAAATTGAATTGTATCACAAATAGATCTTTAAAGGAAAATAGCCACTAATGGATATAGGTCAAAATAATACATACTTTTTTACAGAATCTGCAAAATGTTAATTGTTTTATCAAAATAATATTCATGACCTGAATAAGATATTTCACATAAAAGATGTTTACATATAGTCCACAAGAGAAAATAATAGTTGAATTTATAAAAATGACCCCGTCAAAAGTTTACATACACTCGATTCTTAATACTGTGTTGTTACCTGAATGATCCACAGCTGTGTTTTTTTTGTTTAGTGATAGTTGTTCATGAGTCCCTTGTTTGTCCTGAACAGTTAAACTGCCTGCTGTTCTTCAGAAAAATCCTTCAGGACCCACAAATTCTGTGGTTTTTCAGCATTTTTGTGTATTTGAACCAACAATGACTGTATGATTTTGAGTTCTATCTTTTCACACTGAAGACAACTGAGGGACTCATACACAACTATTACAGAAGGTTCAAATACTCACTGATGCTCCAGAAGGAAACACAATGCATTAAAAGCTTATTTTGTCTTCTGGGAAACATGTGAGTATCTTCTGTAGCTTCTGAAGGGCAGTACTAAAGGGGAAAAAAAATCATATTTAGGCAAAATAAGAAAAATGTACACATATTCATTCGGTTCAAAAGTTTTCACCCCCCTGCTCTTAATGCATCATTTTTCCTTCTGGAGCATCAGTGAGTGTTTGAACCTTCTGTAATAATTGCATATGAGTCCCTCAGTTGTCCTCAGTGTGAAAAGATGGATCTCAAAATCATACAGTCATTGTGGGAAAGGGTTTAAGTACACAAAAATGCTGAAAAACTAAATCATTTGTGGGACCTGAAGGATTTTTCTGAAGAACAGCAGGCAGTTTAACTGTTCAGGACAAACAAGGGACTCATGAACAACTATCACTAAACAAAAAAACACAGCTGTGGATCATTCAGGTAACAACACAGTATTAAGAATCAAGTGTATGTAAAATTTTGAATAGGGTTGTTTTTATAAATTCAACTAATATTTTTTCTTGTGGACTATATGTAATTGTGTTTTATGTGAAATGTCTTATTCAGGTCAGTGTTAAATAAAAAATAACATGCATTTTGTATGATCCCTCTCATTTTGGTCAAATAATGAACATTTTGCAGATTCTGCAAGGTGTATGTAAACTTTTGACCTTAACTGTAGGCAAAATATCAGGCCAAAACGCATCCCACACTGGCCACTTTTTAGCTGGTCTGTTTCTAGATATGAGACTCTCCAATTAAAGCCTGTGGTATATATTGGTATGTTTTATTGTCCACTAAAAGTGTACATTTAAATTTGAACCTCTACTTAAGTTGTATGACTTAAGCTGATTAAATCACTAGCAACAGTTTAGCGATGCTTACATTAGCAAACACCATTAATGACTGACATGAAACTGACCTAACTGTGAGTCTAAGAAGAAAAACTTGGCCTTTACTAATGCCAGGGCGAATATTTTGTCTATTTGCTCTTGCAGTTCTGGTCATAAGGGTGGAGTTTGAAATAATTTTATGATGAGTTCTAACATCTATCACTGAGTTTTTGGACAAACACGTATTATAAACGCTTACAGCATGGAAACAAGGCCATCTGTGGACTGTAGCAGTCCTGTTAAAAGTCAGATTTTTCCCAAAATCAGTGTCACATATAAAGCATTTATTGTTTGGTGTACTGTTTCCACATTTACCGAAGAGATGACTTTAAATTTGTGACGATTCCAACTCTATGTTCTGACTGGATTAGTTGCAGGGCTGTTTTGTGATTTTTATTAGTTATATAAATATATATATATAGAGATCTATTTTCCAAATTCCTTTTTTCCCATTTTAATTTTTCTTGATTCTGTTTCAATCTTTAAACAATTTTAAATGTTTAAATCATTTCTAGACTCTGTTTAAATAGTTAAACTAAAAAATATTAATCAAAAAGCATGCCTAATTAATTAAAATGAACAAAAATCACATTTAAGGCCCTAAGTTTTTTTTTTTTTTTTAAATCAAATTCTGTTTTCCATTAATATTCTGGATTCCATTTTAATGGTTTCATGATTAATAACTTATTTTTATAATCAAAAACATCTCTAAATTAATCTAAATTCATTTCAAACAACAACTGAAATAAAAATAAAATATATATATTTTAAAAAACTAAGACAAAACAAAATGACTAACTTTAAAAAAACTTTAGCATTAAAATGGAAAATATAAAAATACAAACAGGTTTTGTTTTAGTTCATTTAGTACATCAAATTTAGGACCCTATGGAATCCGCTTTATTTTTTTTCCAAATTCCGTTTTTTCCATTTTAATTTTTCTTGATTCCATTTTTTATTTTTAAACCATTTTAAACAATGTTTTAATACTTACATAAACAATTTACAAAAAAAAAAAAAAAAAAAAAAAATTTTTTAAGGCCCTATGAAATAAGTTTTACTTTTCCCCCTCAAATTTACTTTTATTTTTATCACATTCTGTGTTTTTATTAATTTCAAAATTTCAAAATATTAAAATCAAAAGCATCTCTAATTAGTTGATCGTATATATATATATATATATATATAAAATGTATTATTTATTTATTTATTTATGTTATTTTGTTTTTCACAATTTTTTTTTACTGTATTGTATATTTAAAATTTTCTGGTAGAGAAATTCTGGTAAAAAAAAATAAATAAAAAAAATGGTAAAATAAAAATGGCACAACAAAACAAAATGACTAACTTTAAAAAACTTCAAAAATATAAAAACTAATTTAAAATGTTTATAAAACTCTAGGAGTATCTCGATAATGCTACAACAACACTGATTATCTGTCATTATTAATAAATGAAAATATTTTTTTGACACCGTTTCACATCATGCCCTCCATGTGCAGTAAAGTCACTGTAATGGATGACTTCTCATGGCTTATTAGTTTATCTCAAATCAGTTTACTATACTAAGTGTTATTTCCAGTGAGCTTGAACCAGAGAGACTCAATAAAAAAATTTGTCCCAGGACCTGGTAACCCTGTTGTAAAACATTTGAACATAAGGCAAGCTTATTTTATAAGCTAAATATCTTGTTATTGTAAGTTTACAGTTATTGTTTTGCCCCAGTGTTAACTGGTACTCTTTGTATGTGTCATACTTCCCTTGATCTGATACCCGCAGGGCTCGTATCCCATAAATCCTCTGTTACTGGCACAAAGCTGGCCCTGCTCTATTAAGTTTCTGTAGCCAAGAAAACGTCAAATCAAATTCGGCAGTGCCTCTCAGGCTGCAATCTGACATCAGCTTACTTTTGTTCTTCAAAGAGCACGAATTTCATCCAGAATGACGTTTGACTTGTACGGGGCAAGAGCGACTCTTGAGCTAAATTTGCACATATGAGGGGAAAAAAAGAACAAATTTAGTTCCACAGTTTGATTAAATTTCACATGTGGGACCCCCCAGAAAACGCTCCGTGTTGATAGAGAACGATACAGCGCCATTTTACCCCAACAATAAGCGTCTTTTACCTGCATGTCATGAAGGTTAACACTGGAAAACCTGTTATGAAAATACACTGCAAAATGGAGCTTTGCACACAGGTTTATTTACTTAAGACAGCAGTGCTGTTGCCTGTAGGGCCAATTGACCTGTGCTGCTCTGGCTGTGCACTACTGACTCTTTGAACTTGTAGTGCTGTTCAGACGCTCCTGCTCCAGGGGCTAGTAAGGAAGTGAGGAGGGAGCTCTGGGGGAAATTGGCCTTTACCCGAGGGGACCGAGTCTCCAGCCCCTGAGGTCCATGACACTACACAGCCACAATCTGGTTTTAAAACACACACCATACCACTGGATTAAGACAGGAGTTGATGTCTGGCCAGAACAGAAGGCCAGGTGAATGAATGAAAGAAAGCACCTTTATAACAAGCTTTAAGGGTGAATGTGTGATCGTATGAACACTTCTCACTGCCACCTCACAACACAGACCAAAAACATACAAGCTGTAGAAGGTAGAGTACCTGGAGTGTGCATGGTGTCAAAATTCAGCACTGTATTTACTCTTCATGATATTTGTTACATGCTGTCATTTAGAAAAGATTCACCTGTTAAATTAGAAACCAGCAGATTTTGAGTAATGCACTTTCATTGGAAGTCTATAGGTAAAGACATTACACTAGTTAAAATCCCCCTGTAGTGAAAATCAAGATTTTTATGTTGTTTATTTGTTTATGTGGTGTTTTTAAAGGAGAAGTTCACTTTCAAAACAAAGATTCACATATAATGTACTCACCCACTTGTCATCCAAGATGTTTATGTCTTTCTTTCTTCAGTCGTAAGGAAATTTTTTTTTTTTAAGAAAAACATTTTAGCATATTTCTCCATATAATGGACTGATATGGTGCCCCGAGTTTGAACTTCCAAAATGCAGTTTAAATGCGGCTTCAAACGATCCCAGCCAAGAAAGAAGGGTCTTATCTAGCGAAACAATTAGTTATTTGAATAAAAATAATACGATTTATATACTTTTTAATGCCAAACGCTCGTCTTGTCTTACTCTGCCTGGACTGTTTTTGTTCCGGTTCATGACAGTTAGGGTATGTCGAAAAACTCCCATCTCATGTTCTCCCTCAACTTCAAAATCGTCCTATATCGCTGTTTTATCTTTTTTGTTAAGGGTGTTTGTTCTTCTTTGCATGTTCACTTTGCAAATACTGTGTCGGTACTTCTGCAGCGATGTAGGATGATTTTGAAATGATTTTTGAAGTTGAGGGAGAAAATACGATTGGAGTTTTTCGACATACCCTAACTGTCTTGAACCAGAATAAACAGATTTCAGAGAGAGAAAGGCAAGACAAGTGTTTGAGATTAAAAAGTATATAAATTGTATTTTTATAATAAAATAATCAATCGTTTTGCTAGATAAGACCCTTCTTCCTCGGGCTGGGATCGTTTACAACCACATTTGGGATCGTCTGAAGCTGCATTTAAAATGCATTTTGGAAGTTCAGAATCGGGGCACCATATCAGTCCATTATATGGAGAAAAATGCAGAAAAAACATTATGTTAAAAAACATAATTTCTTTATGACTGAAGAAAGAAAGACATGAACATCTTGAATGACAAGGGGGTGAGTACATTATATGTGAATCTTTGTTTTGGAAGTGGATTTCTCCTTTAATATGCCTTAAGACAAACCATGTGCCAGTTCATTAATTAACACCATTGCTGAGTATTTTCTCCTTAAAACTAGTTTCCCAAAGGCTGTCCCAGAAATGCGGTTTGAAACAGCCCTTTTTTGCTACGTCACAAACTTCAGTAACCAATCACGTCAAAGGATAGATTCCTATCATTAGCATGCAAAATATACCAATAGGATTATCAGCACAAAAACAAATATTAAATAGAGCATTTAATAGAGCATATAGAGTGTTAAATAGAGCACAACCACTAGGCGCTAACCGCGAACTTGAAAAATAACCCGCGGCAACAGTGTAAAGTAGCCCGGTGTCAGGCTCACCCCTCCCGCATTGCCGTCTGCACTTTACTCGCATATGCTCAAGGGCGCGAACTGGAATCACAAACTAGGCTGCATTCGAGTCTTCAAGGCATTTGAGGGCACAACATCGTTAAGTAAGTAACTTTAACAAATGTTACAGTATCCACTGTAGTTGTCCGCCAATAAAAACATAGTTTTTATCAGTCATCATCTGTGTTTCACCATTATATCGCGTTTACTACAGTTCAGTTAGTGGATCAGGGTGTTCTGGCTGGTGTGACTGCGTGGGGGCGGGGCTAATTTGCATATTCAAAGACCCGCGTATAGTAAATGAGGCAAGGAGGGGTAGAGTTATATTCAAGCTGTTTTAAGGCATGAGAAAATTATTTTCACAAAAAAAAAAGCATTTAAATATGTCATTTTGATCAAAGATCAGTTTTAAGGGATAAAAATGTCGACTACAAGGGGACTTTAAATACACTGTTTAGTCATTTTCAGCTTTTGTATGTTCAGATTTGCACAATTAAACAACCAATATCTGCCGATATACAGTTGCAATCAAAATTATTCATCCCCGCGAAGACTGCAATGCTTTACAACTACAAGCTTTTCTGAAGATCCAGGACTTTATAAAATTTGCATCTACAACAGTTTAGTGGCATATTAAAAGTGATAATGTCTATATATAATGTTTTTGACTTATAGGATTTTTAAATAACACAACTATGTCATAATTATTCAACGCCTATTCAACATTGCTATTTTAAATCACTTATTTTTACGGTAGGGAACAAAATTGTTCTCTGCATAAATGTTTGTATTTCAAAAAGGAATTAGAGTAGAAATACAATAGTTGTAACGTTATTATTTTTAAAACATTTGTATACAAATCAATTCATTTTAACCTTCAATATTATAGTCATGTGGTACCAACTGACTCTCATGTATATTTTACAGCATTAGTTGAGATTTTCTTTTCCTTGAGAAATTTTGGCATGTACTGTACCTTTTATCCAAAACAATCAATATCGAATCAAATCAGAAATCAAATCCAATCAAATTTCAAGCTTGTGAATCTTAATCCTATCATGAAATTTGTCAAAACCCAGTCCTATCAAAGAGTAATAGAAATTAACATAAAGAAATATACTAAATGAAGTAACCACAATTAATACAGAAGTTATGATCTGTTGTAGAACTTTATATTCTTTAATTAAAAAAATAATAAAAGAAAAAATAAAAAGAGATACATTTTCAGTATATCATGAAAACTATGAAGTACACAAAAAGCAAACTGAAGCCAAGTTTAAATTAAATCTTTTTAATTGGATAACACGTTTTGAGTGCACAAAATTTATTAACATTTCTACACAATACGTTAGGATTACAGCGCAACCACTGGCACACTGTCTCTCATCTGGTCAGAAGCACGGAGATGGTGAACATATTTATAGGACAGCGACTGGCCCTTTTTACCAGTTCCAGAAGAACATGCGGCTGCCGTGCTTGGATGGCTGTAGCTCAGCCTCAATCGGAGGATTGGGCTCGGGTCTTGGTCTTGAAAGGTAGGCGTTTTCAGGCAGGGGCCGAGAGGTTGCCACCTTGGTCACCTGTGGGAGGGGTCAAAGTTGTGAGATCAAAAAGTCATTGAAAGAACTTTTAATATAAATCACTTACCAGGAATAGCAAAGCAATGGACATATTGACTCACTTTGGACAGGTCTCCTAGCTCTGGCCTCTCCCAGCCCAGCTTATCCAGCACACAGTTATCAAACTCCTTCTGCTGTTTACGGCAGTGGCGCAGCTCAGCCAGGTTAGAGTAATCCAGACAGGTCCAGTACTCTGTGAAGGACTCGGCACAGTTCCCCTTTATCTGCCTGTGGGTCAAACAATAAAAAGGTAAAAAAAACTTTATTACATGCTAATATTGGGATTTACACTATGTCCTAACCAGCCACAACAAATTTTTCCATGTCGGTTATTTCGTTTTTTTAATCCTGTTAATACTTTCCCATTAAAAACATACTTCCGTGTGTGTATATACAGAGACATGTATGACCGGTGCGCTCATGTCTTTTGCACGTGAGCAGCACGTTTAAGACGCTGCATCAAGTAAACAGTATTTAAACTTTTACACACTGCGCCGCTCATCAATGTCAGTTGCAAAACAGTGGACCAATCAGAAGACCACAGAGGCGGGACAAGCATTGCCAGCTTTTGTTTACAGTAGCAGGTTGCCTTGGCACCTTTTGTATAGAGGGTATGCATTGACGTCACTTTACCAGCAGAACACCCCGGCAATATTCAACATATTAACATAAAATGAAATCTGCAAATCCGTGTTTCGCCACCTGGAGTCCATTTATTTCTTTGAATTGCAGTGATCCATTTGCTTTTCTTTTCTGTAGCTTTTGGCATCCTGTAAAAATGTACCTCAGGTTTCTTGTCAAATCCATTTGTACAGTCAATCGCAAAGCTCGTTCTGGTTTTAGGTGTGTTTTGTGTGTTCTTCGCAGCATTCACGCTAAACCAACGCTGCCGCTCAGTCTTTTTGCCACTCACTGGGCGGAGCCACGCACTCACTCCATATGACGGTGATGTCACATGCATACCCTCTATAGGACGGCAACATGGTGGAGTGGGCATTCTGCGCGTTTTTTTTTTATTATTATTATTTTTTTTTTACTATAAATACTAACGCGCATATAGAGTGACAGGACAAGATCACTCAGAGGAAGATCACATGTACCAGGAATCATGAGTCAGATTCACATCTATAACTATGAGGGCAATAAATAAATAAATAAATAAATAATCGTTCATTAATCGTAATCGAGGAAAAAAGTTTAATTAATCGAGATTTTGATGTTAGGTCATATCGTCCAGCCCTTCTAAGAACACATACCTGACATCCACAGTGATACGCACAATGCCTTGTCAGACAGCATCCTTATTCATGGTAATTCTTGTTGTATTTACTGTAAAATATTCTAAGCAATGTTCTCTCTAAAGCCAGGCTCACACTACAGGATTTTTAGCCCGATTGCCCCTATTTTGCCCTCCCGAGATCGGAGCAAAAATCCAGTCCAGCACCTTGATCTGTCCCAATGTTCGGCGCAGATTATCTGGTAATTTGAGGCGTTCACAGATCGAATCTTGCACCTCCCGATTTGCTTGCACACAAATCCCCGATTAATATCAAACATGTTTGATATTTAGGATTTTAAATCGGGATAATGAAGGCTATATGATTACATCACTACCTTCACAACAGCCAATGCGTGACCACAAAACAGCTGATAATGGAGACGGAGGAAACTGCTTTTTGAGTTTTTGTAGTAAAACTGTCTGTATAATGTGTCGAAAACATATCACAACACTGAAGAGTAAGAGAAGCTATGAGGTGAAATCGTCTCACGTTTTCAACATACCGGATGAGTGCAGAAAGCTGCTAGCACGCTAGCTAACATATGTAAATACTGCTGAAATGACGATCTGTTGCGTAAAATCACGTGAGGCAATCCCACCGGCATGATAATCTTAATAATATCTTGTAGTGTGTGATGCGCCACAATTTTCAAAACTTGTAGTGTGTGCATGTTTAAGATTTCAGGGAAGATAATCTGCAAAGATTCTCCTTCTGTGTGCGCTGCAACCAGATTTCGTAATCGGTTAGGATTTTAAAAATCCTGTAGTGTGAACCCAGTTTAATCTGGGAAGAAATAATGTCCTGCACACATCTGTGCCATTTGACTGTATTCTAGTAAAAGTGAAAGAACTGCAGTGCTTGGTTAAACCGTTGATGTCGCTATTAGAACCACAAAACCAGTCTTATGTTTCAAAATTACATTTGTAGCAATAGCCAAAAATACATCGGATGGGATCAAATTTATCGATTTTTCTTTTATGCCAAAAAATCATTAGGATATTAAGTAAAGATCATGTTCCATGAAGATATTTTGTAAATTTCCCACCATAAATATATCAAAACTTAATTTTTGATTAGTAACTTGCATTGCTATGAACTTCATTTGGACAACTTTAAAGGTGATTAGGTAGATTTTTTTTGCACCATCAGATTCCAGATTTTCAAATAGTTGTATCTCGGCCAAATATTGTCCTATCCTAACAAACCATACATCAACGGAAAGCTTATTTATTCAGCTTTCATGTGATGCTTAATATTTCTTTTGGAACCTGTGGTACTTTTTTCTTTGATGAATAAAAAATTTAAAAGAACAGCATTTATTCAAAATAGAAATCTTTTCTAACAATATAAGTCTTTATTATCACTTTTTAATGCATTTAACACATGAATAAAAGTATGACTTTCTTTTAAAAAAATTAATAAATAAAAAATTACTGATTCCAAACTTTTGCTTAGCAGTGTATGTTGTAAGACAAAATTTCTATTTTGAATAAACACTGTTCTTTTTAACTTTTTATTCAACAAATAATTCTGAAAAAATATCACAGGTCCCAAAAATATTATGTAGCACAACTGTTTCCAACATTGATTATAAATCAGCATATCTGAATGATTTCTGAAGGATCATGTGACACTGAAGACTGGAGTAATGAAGCTGAAAATTCAGCTTTGCTTCACAGGAATAAATTACATTTTAAAGTATATTAAAGTAGAAAAATACTTTTAAATTGCAATAATATTTCACAATATTATTTTCTGAAATAGTATTCAGTATTTTTTTAATAGATACAGCCTTGATGAGCATAAGAAACTTTTAAAAACTTTACTGATCCCAAACTTTTGAATTTGCTCTATGTGTACCCGTGATTTCACGTGCTGAAATGACGAAACGCTTCCCCGCTTATATTTGAAAAAGCAACACACGCAGAGCATCTTCCCTTCTAATGACATGCAATGATAAGCCTTTCTAAACCTGTTGTCCAACAAAAGAGTTATAAAAAACATTATAACTTGTTTTTAATTCACAACATCAGTCAATTGTTTGAAATAACTTCCTTATGTGATCTGATGTGGATTCTTATCACAGAATGAGGCAGCGATAAATTCTATACTCATATTCTATGTATGTCAATTAGCAATGGCTTATGAAAATACACAATGGCTTGAAGAACACAGATAAACCCTATATTATTGCAGACGAGTGTTTATTGTCCTTACATTTCATCATTCAAAACGTTTAACGCTATAGCTTGTTTTTATTCAGTTACAGCAATAGCCATGCCTTTATCCATTAGTGAAGCTGTAACGGAATGTCATCAGTGATACTTCTTTGACGCATATGTGGATTTTCTGCACAAAGGCGCCCTTTGGCGTCCAGTATGAATGAAACCTATTCTATTTTGCATAAAAATAAAAAAAATAATACCTCTCTCAAAAGAAAAATCAAGCAGAGATATACTAAACCACGCTTTTTCTAGTGTACAGAGGTTTACGGAAGTATTTTGTTAATTTGTTGCAAAAAGCAAAAAAAAAAAAAAAAAAATAAAAAAACACACTGAAGTGGCAAGATATCAGAACCGAACCGAACACCGTGGTTAAAAACTGAGGTACGTATTGAACCGTGGACTAACTGTATTGTTGCATTCCTAGTAAAAACTACAACTTTGACTAAAAAACTAAAAGTACCTGAAGAAGTTGAGCGCACACTCGTTGACTTTCCTCCCTTCTTTCAGACACTTTCTGGGGTCCTTCTCCTCCCAGCGGCACAGCATGAACTCTTTGTTGGCCTTGTCACATTGTGAGCCATAGTGATGAGCAGCTGCCTTCAGTACGGCTGACGACACATTAACCTGCACAGAAAGCCGCAGTCCTGATATCACATATAATGCATAAATAATTAATCTTTAATGACTATTTTCTCTAGCAAGAAATACATGCATGAAATTAAAGAGATATTGGCTAGTAATACACAATGTCTGATGTGAAGTCTTGCTTTTGCATTAGATATTAATCTCCAAAATAATATGGATTACATGCCATGCCTTTTCACCCAATAACCTATTGTGTCTATAATAAGCCTGCCATAATTAGACAAAAGCTGTAAATGCTAGTTTGAGTATATTACACTTAATAACACACACACACACAGACACAGACACAGATATGGTACCACAAAATATTAAACCAAACACTGACTATTAGAAAGCTGCTAAAAACAACATCACTATAGTCCAAAAGTCAGTTTTCCAGTGTGTTCAAATGCATTCTTGCTTTTTTATCTTCACAAACCAGCAAACACAGCAATACTAGCTGAACACATTTAAATGAACTTCACAGGTTAACGTTAGCAGTGCTATTCCTGCAGCTTCAGGCTAACACCTGGTTCTGTTTTCATTCTTTAAGACATACCTCTTCGACGTTCAGTTCCTTCAACGTCGGAACCTCAACCACACCAGGCATGGTGCGAGTTTTAATCCACCAAAAACGAGTTTGACAGTTCGCACAACAACACAACTCAAGGTCCTCGTCGGCAGCAGGACGAGGCCGCACGGAGAAGGTCAGTTAACCGCGCATGCGCGAAAAATTACAGGCGCCTTTGGACGACGTCATGCGTGAGGAAACTGGGAGACGCTGTAGCGCCATCTTGGCTCCAAACACAACGCCAAGTTATGGCACTACTTTTCTACTGATACCCTTCAAAACATTTACCTAGCTATAAGATTATTATATAAAACGCATTCTTTCACCTTGTGTATGAATGACAGTGATATCTGTCCCATAAAAGTGTTACCATTAAATATGTAGCGTCTCGTTTGTGTTTCCATGGAAACACATGTTGTTGCTTTGCTGTTGATCAACATGGAGTTTATGGAAAAGCAGTTATGATGGAGATTACAAAAACAGCAGGTAAAGCAAATTTTGTTGGCGACTGATGACATTTATATGCCCTTGAATCAAGTTTTATGTGAGTGCCGTACACTTGTTGTATGTAACATTTTATACGATGTTTCTGGTTTTTAATAATGTCTTAGCAAAGCTGGAGAGAAAGAAAGAGAGGTCATCACAAATACATATTACATATACATACAGAAATTATATTCATAAAACAAAGTGAAATAATAAATACTTTAAATGTAGTAAGTGATAAACCAAATTAAGGGCTCAAGGGTTCTTTTAGGCACCTGCTAAATTAAATATTTTATATTTACCATGGTTTTACTACAAATAAATCCAAAAAAAAAAAAAAAACATGGTCACTATAGTTAAACCATGGTAACCACAAATTAACCATGGGTTTGATACCAAACATAGTTTAACCATAGTATTTGCAGTAAAACTGTGGTTATACAAATGGTAATGAATACACCAAAAACACTTAATTTTCATAAGGGTGTATACTTTTTAAATGTATAGAATAATATGAAGTGTATCTATTTCATATTATTGAATTAAATGTAAGGTAATGGAATTATGTTTTATATAGGGTTTTTAGAATATTTTAGATCTTTTTCATGACTGACTAGTCAAGGGTCAATGCCATATTTTAAAGGGGTCATCAGATGCCCATTTTCCACAAGTTGATATGATTCTTTAGGGTCTTGATGAAAAATCTATAATATACTTTGGTTCAAAATTCTCAATGGTAGTGTAAAACAACACCCTTTTTACCTTGTCAAAATCAGCTCTGCAAAAATCGTCTCATTCTGGTCGAGGTTGCTTTAAATGTTAATGAGCTCTGCTCGCCCCGCCCCTCTCTTCTCTCTGTGGAGTGACAAGCCTGTTTACTTTAGCCGCTAAATGTGCTAACTAGGTCGGACTGTTACAGCTGATTTAAGGCGGGTCTGAGGTAAGACGCTCATGTCAATCAACTATCGTGAGAGCGGCCTCTGTCGGTTTGACGCCACACCAACAGGCATCTGAGAACGGCTCGATTTGAAAAGGGGAATATTATTTTTACAGATTAATTAAAAACCACTGCATGGATTTTTATCATTATAGGGTAGATTTGTACATACACTGCCAACACACATTAATGTTCAAACAACATGTAAAAGTGAACTTTGCACCCAATGACCCCTTTAAATATGACTCATTATTTTTCAGAGTAGCAAAAGCAATAATGTATACAACAATTTTCCTTTTGCAATAAGTTCATATCAATGTAGCAGTGCTATTGCGATACTAAAGATACAGTAATTTTACAAATAAGGAAGAAATGAATCAAATGGTCTATGGCTCTCATCACATGCTGTCTTTCAAAGGATGGAGGGGACGGGCGAATACACACTTCCCACTCACACCAGATATGTCGGAGAAATGAAAGACGGCATGTTCCATGGAAAAGGAGTGCTGCATTTCCCCAATGGAAGCAAATATGAAGGAACTTGGGAGAAAGGAATATCCATAGAGGTCTTGCCCTCCTCCTAATGATAATAATGAAGTTAATGATAATAAAGCATAGCTGTTGACAACAATGTATTTGATATTTATCAAAATATTAAAAAAAGTATGCTAACATATTTACAAAATTAAAATAATAGATACACTGATTAAAATTAAAACAAAAAGTATTGTAACACATTTTGGTTGTAACACTTGTCACACTTGTATTCTTTGCAATGACGTCTTTAAGTGTGCCTTAAAGGGCTAGTTCACACAAAAATAATTTACTCACCCTCAAGCCATCCTAGGTGTATATGACTTTCTTCTTTCAGACAAGTACAATTGGAGTTATATTAAAAAATGTCCTGGCTCTTCCAAGCTTTATAATGGCAGTGAATGGGTGTTAAGATTTTGAAGTTCAATAAAGTGCATCCATCCAAAAAAAAAAAATACTCCACATGGCTCCAGGGGGTTAATAAAGGTCTTCTAAAGCAAATCGATGCACTTGTATGAGAAAAACATCCATATTTAAAACTTTATAAACTGTAATCTCTAGCTTCCGCTAACTGTCGTATGCGCGTTCATGAGAGAGTGGCGTTCCAGCGGATGGCGTAGGACAGGGGTGCCCAACCCTGTTCCTGGAGATCTACCTTAGTTCCAGGTTAGTTCCAACCCTGATCAAACACACCTGTCTATAATTATCAAGTGCTCCTTCAGATCCTAATTAGTTGGTTCAGGTATGTTTGATCAGGGTTGGAGCTGAACTCTGCAGGAAGGTAGATCTCCAGGAACAGGGTTGAGCACCCCTGGCGTAGGATGTAGGCAAACGTGGTGATGAATGCGGAAGCACAGTGGAGAGAGCAAACCAAAACACTAGTCATGAATTCGAAGTACAAAACAAGGATTTGTAAATAAAAATGTCAGAGGATTTCGATATAAGCCAAGAGGAGACTGGTTTTCCTTTGCTGTAAACAAAACTTGGTTCCTGCGAGACTAGCATAGTCTCACCCAGGGGCATCACCAGACCCCTTTTACTGGGGCACGTGCAATGTAGTAACCTAATTCACGCTTATAAAAGCAACGCGGTCGCGCACTTTAACCGAAAACACGAACTCGTGCTGTCTTTTTGCACAGAAATCCACGTCCGTGTCTGTGTTTCCTTGCAACGTCCGTGTAATTCTTAAATGTACATCAAAGATACTTAAATATTTTTAAATACATACATATTTTCCTTCCTTAGTGTTGTTGCTGTGTTTTCCTTGGAAGCAAATATGACTGCAGCACGCAGCTGTGGTAGGCTATGAAAACATGACCGAACTAAAGTAAGTATGCATTAAACAAAGTAAATGTTATGTAATTCTTAAATGTACATCAAAGATACTTAAATATTTTCATACATATTTTCCTTCCTTAGTGTTGTTGCACTATAGAAATAGTGGTTTAAAGGGTTACTCCACCCCAAAATGAAAATTTTGTCATTAATCACTTACCCCCATGTCGTTCCAAACCCGTAAAAGCTGTGTTTGTCTTTGGAACACAATTTAAGAAATTTTGGATGAAAACCGGGAGGCTTGTAAACTGTCCCATTGACTGCCAGGTAAATACGACTGTCAAACATCGCCAAAATAGTCCATCTGCCATCAGTGGTTCAATCTGAATTTTATTTTAGATTCACTTCAGAAGGCCTTTATTAACCCCCTGGAGCCGTGAGGAGTACTTGTTATGATGGATGGCTGGATGGATGCACGTTATTGGACTTCAAAATCTTAGAAGCCATTTACTGCCATTATAAAACTTGGACATTTTTAATATAACTCCAGCTGTGTTCGTCTGAAAGAAAAAAAGTCATATACCCCTAGGGTGGCTTATTTTTACTTTTGGGTGAACTATCACTTTAAGTCTCCAAATGCTTATATTAAATGTTTTTGTTACACAGGGAAAGTACACATTTTCTGATGGCCTGGAGTATAAAGAGACAGACTGGGATTACTGTGATGCCAAAGACAGGCGGTTTTACTCTGAAAGGTGCAATGGCCTCAAACCAGCAGGTATGGTTGACATTATTGGAATTATTGTGTGTGATCATTTATAGCTAAGCAGCATGATTTTGTGAAAATCTAAGAAAGGAAACAAGTCTCACCGTGTCTTTAAATAGGAGAATCCCAGTTAACTGATCGGGACCCCCCGCGGGCCATCCCTGGCGGTTGCTATGACAGCGTCGATGGCTTTTATGATGCCAGCACTAGAGTCGTCAAAGACTATGATGGCAATTTTCTCAGGAACGCAGGTAAGAGAAGGCGTCATGCAGTGCCAGAGCAAGTTTTAGTCGGTGAGCGCGTGCGTGTGCTACCAAGTCATTCACAATTTCCTACACAATGTTCCATGAAATCCACGAAATCTCTATATATATTTCTTAGTTCAATCCTTTTCTGATCTGAAGTGCCTTTTAGCCAACATTTGCCTTTGGTCCTTCCACCTGGAACACATAAGACCACAAGCATTAGAGAGGCATAAATGGATTAGCTAAATGCATGTAGATAGTGTAGGGCTATAGACTGAGCAGTGAGATTGTAAGATAACTCATCTGTAGGTCTTTTCTCTCGGGCAGACATGCCTCTGTGCTGTAGTCATTTGAATTGTTTTCAAGGAAAATGTAAAACACATTTTCCAGTGCCCGACGTGGGATCTCTGATTTGAGGTGAATTCATTATGTCAGCCTTATAGATAGGAGGCCAGAACACCCCCATCAGCTCAAGACCAAGTACGTCATTGATTAGAAAAGGTTGTGGAATTAATAATCCCTTTGTTACCTGAAGTAATTTATGGAATGCATCTATATGCATGTATATATTTGAGAAAGCTACAAGCAAATTATAATTTAATACAGTATATTCCTTTTAAAAATGTCTATTTATATATACGCTACCAGTCCAAGATTTTTAATGTTTTTAAAGAGATTTCTTCTGCTCACCAAGCCTGCATTTCTTTGATCCAAAGTACAACAAAAACAGTAAACATTTTAAATATTTTTACTATTCACAACAACTGTTTTCTGTTTGAATGTATTTTAAAAATTAATTTATTCCTGTGATTTCAAAGCTGAATTTCTAGCATCATTACTCCAGTCACATCATAAGAATCATAAATATCAAAGAAAACTGAAAAAATGTACTCAGCTGTTTTAAATATTGATAATAATAATAATAAAAATGTTTCTTGAACAGCAAATCAGCATAGTAGAATAATGCAGATACTATTTCAGCTTTGATCATAAGAATAAATTACATTTCAAAATATATTCGGATAGAAAGCAGTTTTTTTAAATAGTAAAAATATTTCAAAATTGTACTGTTTTTGTTGTACTTTGGATCAAATAAATGCAAGCTTGGTGAGCAGAAGAGACTGCTTCAAAAAACATTAAAAATCTTTTGACTGGTAGTGTATTTAAAATTTAAAGGGGCAAAAAAAAAGGGTTAAAGCGTTAAAAAAAATACAAGAAAAAAGAAATTAATTTAAAAGAAAATAATGCTTTTATTCAGATAGGTAGCATTAGATTGAACAAATGTGACAGTAAAGACATTTATAATATTACAAAAGATTTTTAGTACACATAAATGTTGACTTTTGAATTTTCTATTTATCATAGAATTCTGAAAATGCTTCTTGAGCAGTGTATTAGAAAGATTTCTGATGGATCATGTTATAAGACTGGAGGTAATTCAACTTTTTATCACAGGAATAAATTATATATTAAAATAAAACAGTCATTTCAAATTGTAGTTTCATATATTTCAATATTTCACAATATTACAGATTTTTCTGTATTTTTTATTTTTATTTTTCTTTTCCCAAAAAAGTAAAAACCTGACAGGCTCCAAACATTTGAACAGTAGTGTGGAGTCTATCTTTTATTTTTGCAGTCTGAGTAGAGATGCATATATATTATTATTTGCTTACTGTAAAAATATAATTACCATCATTAGTAGTGGAATTACATTCTATAAATGTAACCTACAATGTATTACGGTATATTTTCTTGTGCAGTTTCTTTTGTTATATGCACACACAACATAACCAGTCATATGTGTTAATGTGCACATTGGCTAGACATTGGCTAGTTTCACTTGGGTTCATCTGCAGTAAATTTAATATTGTGTATTGAGTATAAAAACATGACAATATGTATTCCATCTGCACTTTTTTAAAATTAATCATCTATGTATACATGTGTCAGACTTCCATCTATTTTTTTCCTGCTTTCATATTGAGGTATCTGTATTTGGAAGGTTACTTGGGAATTATTTGGCAGTGTGCTGTATTTTCCAGTATTGTGAGATGCATAATTTGGTAAACACTGTCTAAAGCAACTACATGCAACACGATCTGCAGCCCCAGCTTTCGTCACAGTCTGATTGTGAGCTTGCATGACTATTTCATACATCTACAGTTACTATAACATAGGAAGGCAGACACATCCTGAACAGATGTCAGAAGAGTTCTGTATCGAAACGCATACAGATTTTCTTCAGTGAAACAGAGCTCATGTGAGTGAATTGGAAGCTGCTTATTGATATTGTTAAGAAATAGAGTCCGTGCATGGTAGCAACATGGTGATGCTAATAAAATTTGTCTTTCGTTCTTCCTTATGTGTCGCCATCAGGCACACAGATTATTTTGCCTGCAGAAAACACAATGTTACACATCTCCAACCCTTAAGTGTTTGTGGCCAGTCTGTATCTATTAGCTTTTAGACCAACTATATTGGTAAGGATATTGATATTCCTTCTGAGCATAACACAGCCTCAAGTGTTTTTATATTTTACTTCCAAGTTAGACTGATATGTGTATATGTGTCTTCATATTAAACACTTATTTGTGTTTCTACATTTTGGTACACGTTTCCATGTGTCAGTCACTCCATGCCTCTATTCAGGGTTAGCAAACACACTGTCACTTTTGCGTCAGTGTGGTACTTGTTCAGTCTTCAGATCAGATCATTTCCAGGCCTCTGGGATTACATCCTTACCACATGCGGCTGGAAAGTGAGAGCAAACATCAGAGACCGAGACTTACACAAGAGTGCAGACCTGTCACATTAAACCACATCCTGGTTATGACTCCCAGAGCCAAAGCCCACCCGCTTCCACAAGAGTCCACATCACAGACTTCATTTGCATTTACATTCATGTTCTAAGTAGAAGCTTTCAAACTGAAGCCACTTACAATAAAGTGGACGTTTCACATAAGCCGTAGTTACCAGTTGTGACTGCTCAACATAACAACATTGGCTCAACCTTTGAGGGATAGTTTCCCTAAAAATGGAAAACCTATTGTTAGTTACTCACCCTCATGTTGTTCCAAACCTACATGAATTTCTTTGTTCTGTGGAACACCAAAAAAATGTTGGGTGATAATGACTGGATTTTTTTGGGTAAACCAGGGCTGGGAAACTTCGGTCCTGAAGGGCCACTGTCCTGCAAAGTTTAGCTCCAACCCTAATCGAACACACCTGAACAAGCTAATCAATGTCTTCAAGATCACTAGAAAGCTCCAGGTTAGTGTGTTTGATTAGGGTTGGAGCTAAACTCTTGCCCAGAGTTGCCCAGCCCGAGGGTGAACTATCCAACCAATGGCAATTAAGCATGACGTCTACCCTGACTATGTTCCATAGAGCGGGAATTGAGAAATTCTTCACATAGACTGCATAGCGGAATTCCCATTCAAACATGCATCTGGCCTTCAAATCAAAGGTAGCTCTTACGTTGGAGTGTATTATAATATGGAATATTGTGCATCCTATGGATTTATTTTTATCGCCTGGAGGTGATGGTGCATTTGTCAAAATGGGTGTGAAGACAGAATTTATTGCCAGTAGCTTCCCTTCAGGATGGGGGATCACAGAGGGCGCAGACGCTGAAGAGGCAAGCGAAAAGGAACCACGTTCCCTGTGGGAGGATGTTTTTGGGAGGAGAGGAAAGAGGGATAAGTCCAACTACAGCTGTGGGGCAGAGAAACAGTAGGATCCAGGAGGTAGGCATGATGGGGTGGCAATCCTAGGCAGCAGCAGCCCAGGCTGGACAGGAAGGCTTGCGGAAATGCCCAGGCTGCAGGCCAACTCTGAAGCTGGTTGGAGAGCACGAGAAAAGCAGATGGAAAGAGGGCCTGAAGAATCTCAACACACTGGTCATTTGAAGTCAGGGAGGTGGGTTATTACAAGCAGCGGTTGCTGGCGTATCTTGTAGGACTGCCCTTTGAGATGGGCACAAGGCAGACAGAGTCTCTACCACATGTCCTGTTTTGCCCCAGTCGACCAGATTCTCCACCACTTTGTCTTGAATCCAAGCACACCAAAGCACAGTAACTGTATACTCTGAACAAATTTGAAGCCATATGGCCTGTCTTTTCAAAAAAGGGAAAATTATATGACCAAAAAACATTTAAATGACCAAAATAACAGTAAATATATAGTTAGTGGTATTTGCTCTTTCACTATTGTCTGTTCTAAACCTCCAACCCCAAGTATTCAACACTGGCGTGTAACCGTTTGTCTTGTGGAGATGAACAATACCTCAAATCTTGCAGCTTGTTGAGGAGAGGTGATCTGGAATACACCAAAATGACTTTTGCCCAAACTTCTGCCCCAATTTGAAGTCTGGATGAGTCACCACTAGTAGCTGAATTTCAGAGCCAGTCGGAAGAGTTCTCAGATACCCCTCTTCCACCAAGGGAATTCCAGTGCTGGTTCAGAGCCAGAGCCTAGTTTCAAATCGGTTCTTTGTCTTTCAACACCCGAAACACCAACAGGAAAAGTGGTTTGAAAGTAGCACCAAAATATTTCTGATCTAGAGGCAAGAACCGCTTGCAACAGGGGCTTGGGGCGGGGTTACCGTGACCAACAAGGCAAACAGAAACTTGAACAGGCTTTTTTTTTTTGGAAGAGCAGCTAAACACAAACATGTTGGATTCACCGTGTTTGGATGCTGATGTAGGTTCGCAAAGTCATTGTTAATATTAACGCTGTGCAGACTGGTCGCGTGTGGCGTTGAAGTACCGCAAGAGCAATTTAAAAACTTAAAGAGTCGTCTGCTCTCCAATCGCTCTCACAGTGCTTTGGTGTCGTGCGCCAATCGGTCTGCGTGGCGCTGATGCATCTCGAGCACATCTGGTGTGTTTGTGTTTGGCGCTGCCGCATACCGTTGCTGGGAAAGATGTGGCGTATTCACTGACGTAAGACCTGGCTCTATGGTGGCTCCCTAGCCCGTGGAGAAGCAAACCGGTTCTTAGAAGGCTCGTCAGCCGAACTAACTCCAAATTGGAAATAGCGCTAGCTCTGAACTAGCACCCGGTGCCTGCTGATGGAAAAGGGGCAATAGTGTATGATGGACACACGCTGAATTTTTTTGCTTTACACCAGGGTAACTGTGGCTCTCAAGATCTACTTTCCTTAAGAATTTAACTCCAACCTTGATCAAACTCACCACCCTGTAACTTTCTAGTAATCCTGAAGACATTGATTAACTTGTTCAGGAGTGTTTGATTAAGGTTGGAGCTAAACTCTGCAGGAAAGTGGACCTCGAGGGCCAGAATTGAGAAACCCAGCTTTAGACTATGATCCCATCCACTGGAGGATATTAAACGTATTTGATATTTTGAGTTTCTTTCAGAACACATATTGTAGTGTGTTATTCCGTATTTTAATGCCACTTATCTACAACTCCAGCTGCAATTTGGACACTGGCATCTACCCACCCAAAGCTACATAACTCTTGTTAATGAGATGCATGTTTGAGTTTGTTGTGCTTGGAATGACTTGAAAGTCTGGTAGTGTGTGATCTTCAGTCGTTTAGTTTATGGTGCTACAAAAGTTGGCAAGTGTATAATGCCTAGTGTTTTAAAGGGATAGTCCACCCAAAAATGAAAATTCTGTCACAATTACTCACCGTCATGTCATTCCAAACCCGTAGGATCTTTGTTCATCTTCAGAACACAAATTAAGATATTTTTGATCAAATCCGAGAACTTTCTGACCCTGCATAGACAGCAACACAACTACCACGTTTAAGGCCCAGAAAGGTAGTAAGGACATTGTTAAAATAGTCCATGTGACATCAGTGGTTCAACCTTAATATTATTAACAATATTATTAACAAAAACAAAAATAATGACTTTATTGAACAGTTTCTTCTCTTCCATGTCAGTCTTTAACAAGCATTCACAAGAATATCACATGTATGCGTCTGGTGCTGCTGATGCAAGAGCCAACGTTCTGATGTAGAACTTCCATCTCTATTAGTTCATTATTTGTATATTCTGGTTCATATAAGTAAGACTTGGCAAAAAAATTGCAAGTCATCGTCTCTGACGAAATCTTCAGACATGTTTACAAAGGCTTTTAATGTACAGCGTGCATCTTCCTCTGGTTGTAATTAAGGTGCAGCGCATCCAGGTTCTATGTCATGGTACTCTTGTGAACGAGCACCGAAGACTGACACAAAAGAGAAGAAATTGTTGAATAAAGTGGTTATTTTTGTTTTCTTTGCATGCATAAAATTAAGGTTGAACCAATGATGGACTATTTTAACAATGTTCTTACTACCTTTCTGGGCCTTGAATGTGTCAGTTGTGTTACTGTCTATGCAGGGTCATGAAGCTCTCAGATTTCATAAAAAATATCTTAATTTGTGTTCTGAAGATGAATGAAGGACTTACGAGTTTGGAACAACATGAGGGTGAGTAATAAATGACAGATTTTTAATTTTTGGGTGAACTGCCCTTTTAAAAGGATAATGAATTGCCTTTTTTATTTTGTACTGTTCTCTGAGGTCCACTTATAATTTTTACATCAAAAAACATAATTTAGAAGTAATAAGCTGTTTACTCTCCTGTTTTTAGCCCCCTTCAGCAGAACACTCTGTTTGAATAGGCGTGGCGCATTGTAGACACGGAAGTAAACGCCCACTGTTATTATTGGCTAACAGCGTACATTCATTCCTCACAGATGGACACCGCTGTGATTTAGGTTTAAAACACATAAATAACTCAGTACATATCAAACAATCTGTAAGAACAGACAAAGCAATAGTGACCACATAATAAAAACAGTTACTCACACTTGTGTGGTGTGACATTACTGTCGGATCCAATATTGGCGGCAAAGCATTGTCTTTTAGTTTCAATCTTTTTGAAAATCCCACGTCAAATTACTGTCATAACCTCTGTTTCCTGAGATAAGGGAACAAGCGTTGTGTCGCTGGAGCTATGGGTACTTATAAACGAAACCACAGTAAAATGAAGTAATTGAAGGACCCAGTTCTTACTGACGTGGTCTGGAACTACATTAAAAATAAAGTTCATCCAGTCTTTCCTAACGTTGGGATCAGAAGTAAGGCAATGCAAAGATGTTGTTTTTTTCCCGCATTCCTGCGTATACCTGCATTCGCCTCTCTGGTAAACATTATCAAAAACTATAGAATACCCAAGACTTTGTCACTCATATAGTTTTGAATGGGGAAGATGCAACGCTCATTATGGCCGCCAAGCTCCCCCTTCTTAATGAAAGAGCCGATCGTTGATTAGTAAAGTCAGCGTGTCACTGCAGCTGCCGTTAGAAGTCCCATTTGCTATAGAAACAGTCAGCATTCTGACTTCAGCTTTTTAACGCTATTGGAGCATAAGGAACAATATTTATGAGGCAGTTTGTTGTCAGATTTCATTGGTGATTTCAAATATAAAATTTAATCGTAAGCTTGATGAACAGTTTTGGAGAATTTGATGTTTCCCCATTCAAATAGATAGGAGCTGCACTTGCCTGTTTAAGAGGCATTTCAAAGATGGCCACCGAGTGAAATTACTTGCCTTAAAGGGACTTTGACATTATGCACGAATCGGTGGGTGGGGCTAAACAGACAGCGATGTTGATCTTCTTCTGTGGAGGCGGTGGTTAGTCTACCTATTACATCATGCATAGGAACATTCCAAAAGCTGTCATTTTGGCAGACTGCCTTTAATATATACTGTTTTTAGATCAACAGCAAAGTTTTGAGTTCTGAAACTTACAGGATGTTTTAATAGTACAATGACCTTCTATATGTCAAAAGATCAAGGCAATTTTGGTTTCTCACTTCATCACCCCTTTAAAATCTGTTCAGATTTTAAAAGTTGTCTAGTGTATTTCAGCGTAAAGTTACCTAATCTGGAGTTTCTACTTGGTGAGTTACATTAAAGAAAGGACCCAAGCCATATCTAAGGATCAGAACGGCACAGAGGCTCTTTTGACTTGGACCAGTAAGTAACCAACTTACAATTTTGCATCACTATGGCATCTTTCGTACAGGCACTTTTCTGAAAATGTAAAAAGTTGTTTTTATTACATTACCCAAATCATTCCATAATG
Source organism: Labeo rohita (assembly GCF_022985175.1). Classification (NCBI taxonomy): domain Eukaryota; kingdom Metazoa; phylum Chordata; class Actinopteri; order Cypriniformes; family Cyprinidae; genus Labeo; species Labeo rohita. The sequence goes on from NC_066878.1 coordinate 18,623,779, forward strand.
ACACACCCATTTGTCATTGCACCAGTTTCCTCTATAAGATTCCTGGAGAGGATAAGAGGTTAAGGTTTGCCTGGAAGATTGCTATAAGAACATGGGATGATTCCACTAGTTCCTTCCTGACTAAAAAGGCTTTGAAACACGAGTGGAGGCGTCACTAAAGCCCCTGTCATTACACAGAACATTTGTAATGAGCCTTGCCCAGCAGAGGTAGCAGGATTATAGGCTTTAGGGAGTACATAGGGTGCCTCAGTTGTATCAAACTATCTGGACTCAAGCCGGCAGTAGGAGGCAGGCGTTTAGTTTATGATAGGACTAGAAATCCTGTTTACAACCAGCTTTAATAACACTGTGTGTAAATGAGCGACGGAGGTTGATACACTCCATTTACAGTAATTAAATTTGATTGAGCTGTCAAGACATAGTAATGTATGGGCCATATTTAGTACTGTCCACAGTTTATTTTCATACTGAAAGTGACTTTTATAGTTTTCCGAGTGGTGATTGCCCATGGAGAACTCCACCGTGGATGTTGTGTATGGTTGCTATAATAGTGCTTGGCTTAGCATTAAGCAACATATTGATCTATCCTATTAAATATTTGGAGATTTGACTGTGATTATGATTTTTAAACAATACTGCTTTTGTCTTGCTTTAGCGCCTGTTCCTTGGTAATACAACTTCACTTGAGCCAAAAACTCTACTGCCATATGGTTTGCAGTGGTTTCCTGCTTCTGTGATAATTGCTAAAGGTTCATGTTCTAAAACCCCACCGACAATGAAAACAGCCCTGGCCCGAGCCACTAGTCACTGTTTTAAGGTAATCCTTGACAGGAGATGATCATGCAACTGGTGAGGATACACACACTCAGCCCCTCAAGCCTTCGAATAATCTCAGATGATCAGATGATCATGATTCTGGAAGGAAACACTTTTCCTTTTGATTGTATTTTAAGGATTAAGATAAACACCTTCTAACAAGGTGCAATTACTGCTTCCCTTTCCGACTCCTGGGCTTTGATCGTGGAAGAATGTGTATCATATTTGTTAGGCCACCTGAGTGAGGGCTCAACATGAGCATAAGGAAAGGAGGCTCAATTAAAGCATGGATAAACAGAGATTATTACTAGAAACAAAGAAATCATTTTTGTTTTGTACAAAGTACAGGCACACAACCACAATAAATTTGAGGACATTTTTTGGGGGGTGTAAGTTAAAAAAATTCCCAATCCCAAAAAGGGATTGTGCAGAGTACTTTCTCATGAATAAAAACTCTTCCACATAAACAAAAAAAGACAAGAAAAAAGGGAATAAATTGATAAGGGGAAAATCAGACTTTAAAAAAAAAGCCAAGAGAAAGGGACTAAACATTAGTAATGAAAACAAATAGATGGTTATATGGGTTACGGAAATTCAAGGAGATGAATTTCAGCAAAGTCTGAGGAAGTATGAGGGCTAAGACAGTTCTTTAAACAGCATTCCCACAATGAATGTGCAATTGTGAATGACTTATGAATGGCTATTCCAGTCATTTGTGGTTACTGGACAGGGAATTTAACAAATCATTTTATAGAAATTGCACTTGAAATATTTTATAGAACAAAAACTCATATAAATGAGAAACACAATTTTAACATTCCCTGGTATTTTTCTATTACTGTGGGAATCCTAAAGTGACCATAAGGACTTGTACTGTTTATGAAATTGTGAATCAGCCCAAAGATGTCAAGAAGACAGAACTTTGCACTGAAAGACAGACTGTGGTCTGTTAACAAATAACTCATTTTCCAGCAGGAATAATATTTAGGCCTAGATACATTTTGTTGTGGATTTGCTATATTATATATGGGTCATTCTACAGAACTGGTTCAAAGGCAGAGTTGAAACTAATTTGGAATGCATGCAAATTGTATAATATCCAAGATACACATTTCTACAAATTGTGCAGTTAATTCTCATATTGTACTTTCAGAAAGTTTTGGAATATTTGTCCTCTCCCCAAATTTGTCACCACTAAAACACAATAATATATAATTTAATAAGTGTTATATTGACCTATTAAGATTTTGCTTTACAAACTACGGTAGTGACAATTTTGACACCCCCAAAAAAACGATGTCATTTTATGAAAAAATTAAGGGATAAATTAAATTTATGGGATAACACCGAAAAAAACAATGATGTCACTACCGAAACTCCACCAAATATTTCAGTAGTTACAATTTTATTGGATAACACCCCAAAAAACAATGATGTCACTACCGAAACTCCACCGAATATATTTGTGTAGTTACAATTTTATGGGATAACACCCCAAAAAACAATGATGTCACTACTGAAACTCCACCAAATATTTCAGTAGTTACAATTTTATGGGATAACACCCCAAAAAACAATGATGTCACTACTGAAACTCCACCAAATATTTAAGTAGTTACAATTTTATTGGATAACACCCCAAAAAACAATGATGTCACTACTGAAACTCCACCAAATATTTCAGTAGTTACAATTTTATGGGATAACACCCCAAAAAACAATGATGTCACTACCGAAAATTCCACCAAATATTTCAGTAGTTACAATTTTATTGGATAACACCCCAAAAAACAATGATGTCACTACCGAAACTCTACCAAATATTTCAGTAGTTACAATTTTATTGGATAACACCCCAAAAAACAATGATGTCACTACCGAAACTCCACCAAATATTTCAGTAGTTACAATTTTATGGGATAATACCCCAAAAAACAATGATGTCACTACCGAAACTCCACCAAATGTTTCGGTCGTGACTGTTTCGGAAGTGACAATTTTATTGGATAACACCCCAAAAAACAATGATGTCACAACCGAAACGCCACCAAATATTTCAGTAGTTACAATTTTATTGGATAACACCCCAAAAAACAATGATGTCACAACCGAAACTCCACCAAATATTTCAGTAGTTACAATTTTATTGGATAACACCCCAAAAAACAATGATGTCACTACCGAAACTCCACCAAATATTTCAGTAGTTACAATTTTATGGGATAACACCCCGAAAAACAATGATGTCACTACCGAAACTCCACCAAATGTTTCGGTCGTGACTGTTTCAGAAGTGACAATTTTATTGGATAACACCCAAAAAAACAATGATGTCACTACCGAAACTCCACCAAATATTTCAGTAGTTACAATTTTATTGAATAACACCCCAAAAACGATGTCACTACCGAAACTCCACCAAATATTTCAGTAGTTACAATTTTATGGGATAACACCCCAAAAAACAATGATGTCACTACCGAAACTCCACCAAATGTTTCGGTCGTGACTGTTTCGGAAGTGACAATTTAATGGGATAACACCCAAAAAAACAATGATGCCACTACCGAAACTTTACCAAATGATTTTGGTCGTGACCATTTTAGATACTTTTGAAGCTAGCTCAAAGATGCTAATCAGCACATGGTTAGTTAGCACAGTTCTGAACAGTTGTACACATATAAAAACTAAATGCAATGGAAAAACTCCCAAAAAAATGTTTAATTATAGAAAAACATTTACCTCAAAGTGATGGGACCTATCTACTCAACATGTAGATATGGGAGAGAGGGACACATGAATATTTCCTGATCATAAATGTAGGGATGTAGTTAAAATCAGTCTCAGCCAATGGACTAAAACATACACTGTTTCAGTAGTGACATGAATGCGGGACATTTTTTACATAAAGTTTTATAATTCATAAAGAAAATATATATATATTTTTAACTTGACTTAAAAAAAAGATATTTTTAAAAACAATGTAATAAAATTAAAAAAGTATTTCAATATCATTTTCATAAGTTGAAATTTAGGGGTTAGGGTTTGGGACAGCCACCTCACAATTGAAAGTACCCACGTAATGATTAAATATATATATAAAGCTTACTGACATTTTATAAGAACTTTTATTTGACGTCTTTACAGACTTACCTGTTAGGCAGTTCAATGTGAAGCGCTACTGTCATGTAAATCGCACGTGAAAAGTATAATTTACAGACCCATTCAGCCCTGGACAACTGATACGGAGGATGATTTATTTGGCGTAGATTTGATGTGAGTGACACGTGTGCTCTGAAACAGGTTTGTATTAGCCTATGAATTTAGCAAGTGCATGAATGCTAGGCAAACAATAAGTACTGAGGTGCTAATTTCGTGCAAATATAACCGTGCGAACTCGGCCCATTTACCAAAACCCGTTTACCGAGACGTAATTGTAGACCGACCTTGTCCATCAGCCATTGGTTGAAGCGTCCACGGAGGTATTAATTGGTTTAAAATAGTGATGAAATGTTCCTCTCGAGTGTGACCTCCATGTGGAGAGCGTGAGGTGGGAGCGACTGAATGAAGTGAGACGTTAGCATGCAGCTGTCGCAGAATGGACCGGTCGCGTGCTGGAAAAGTCTCAATTGCCGCGCGCGGGAGCCAGGTAGAAGTGGCGGGAGGCGCGTGGAGAGGCCGTTTAGGGCCATCGCGTGCAATTACCGACAATCAGAGGAGAGCTTAAGACCTGTTCTCAACAATGGGCCCAGTTCGCCACGTTCATGGGGGTGAGCGCTCAAGTGCGTGCAGCTGCGCGCTCACATTCAGCACCAGCAGCAGAACTACCTCGCGCTCCGCAATTAGCAACTCCTTTCAGTTTTAACCATTTAAAAAAGCAGTATATTATCCACTGTTTTTGGTTGCGGAATCATCTCTGCGAAGGGGAAGAAAAAAGGGAGTGATTGATTGTCGCCTGAAGTAGGCTGCTGAGAGCGAATTTTCATAATTGTTGTCTTAATCCCGCACGTAAAAAATGTAAATTGCCTTTAACCGCATATGAATGAGTTTGACACATGCCTTTTGGAGCTCGATTTTTGACCAAACAATCAGAGGAAAAAATACCACGTATCTCATTTACAACGCGTGCAGACTTCATGCTTTTATTAGAAATGTAGAAAGCGCTTTTCCTTGTCAGAATGAGTGAAATATGTATTATCTGCTCTTGTAGACGACCAGGAACACGACTGGATTGTAGGGACCTGCAGGAAGAGCTGGGACGAGTTCGTTGGCCACTGTCCAAGAGGCGACACACTAGAGGAGAAGTGAGAATACTCACACACAGGCAGGCCACTGTTTATCTGAATGACACATTGATGCAGCTTTGTGACATTAATTCATTCTGTCAGTCCTGTTTTCTTTTCCAAAACTGAACTGACAGTTAAAAATAAAATATTTTCACTTACAAATATATTTATTATCACTACACCGACATCTGTAATACTGCAGCCCACAGAAATCTTTGTAATATGAATGCATGCTTAATTGAAAACTAGAAATAAAAGTGTATTTGTGTGCAAAAGCTTTATATTTACAAAATCTATTCTGCATTGAGCAGCTTTTTTAAAAAATGTTTCTTAGCATATGTGCTTTATTTTCTGTTATTATTATTATTGAGAAGTGAAAGAGAAAAAATACACGACCAAGATTTTTAATGTTTTTAAAGAAGTCTCTTCTGCTCAAGCCTGCATTTATTTGATCCAAAGTACAGCAAAACAGTACAATTTTGAAATATTTTTACTATTTAAAATAACTGCTTTCTATTTGAATATATTTTAAAATATTATTTATTCCTGTGATCAACGCTGAATTTTCAGCATCATTACTCCAGTCTTTAAACCTTCAGAAATCATTCTAATATGCTGATTTGCTGTTCAAGAAACTATTATTATTATTATTATTATTATCAATATTTAAAACAGTTGAGTACATTTTTTCAGGATTCGTTGATGAATAGAAATATCCAAAGATCAACGTTTATCTGAAATAAAAAGCTTTTGTATCATTATACATTATACCAGTCAGTGGAGTCAGTATCATTTTTATTTTTATTTATTTATTTATGTTTGCTTTTATTTAGTAAGGATACTTTAAATTTAAAAGTGATGATAAAGACATTTATAATGTTACAAAAGATTTCTATTTCAAATAAATGCTGTTCTTCTGAACGTTCTATTCATCACAGAAAAAAATCACTCGGCTGTTTTCAACATAATAATAACAAAATATGTTTTTTAAGCAGCAAATCAGCATATTAGAATGATTTCTGAAAAATCATGTGACTGGAGTAACAATGCTAAAAATTCAGATTTGAAATCACAGCAATAAATTACATTTTAAAAGATATGCAATAAAAAGCAGTTATTTTCAATAGTAGAAATATTTCAAAATTGTACCGTTTTTGCGGTATTTGGATCAAATAAATGCAGGCTTGGTAAGCAGAAGAGACTTGTAGTGTATCTCAACTGAACAGCCACATGACATACCACAAAATAATAAAATATCATTAAATGAGTTTAGGCTTTAATATTCATTACATACAGTTTATTTTAAAGACAGAATTACGTTTGAATAGATCATTTTGGATTTGGGTAAAAACTCAAGTAATAATTGTTTCATCATTACCAGTACTGCAAAAACATTCAACAGCTGAATACAGCTCAGTGTTCTGTTGACGTGACTAAGTCAGATTCTTGCTCAGCTCGAAAGAAATGCGATGCGAAATCTGCATCTAAAAAAAAGTGTGTGTGCTCGAGTGAAGAGAGGATAGGCAAGTGAAAGATTATGTCTCGGTGGGTCTTTTGAAACACAACCCGGGATACGAGATCATTCCTGTGATGTGGACTGACAGGGAATTCCTGTATGTGATGGCGATGGAATCAGTGATGGAGTCATTACTGCACACACTGACCCGTGAAGGGTCTGCCAGCTCCTCCATCAGCCTGTGATTGCTTCCTGCTTCACTCGCGCACACAGACCCAACACTGGCCCATGCATTTATACCTCAGACAGAAATTAACCAGGGCTCAGGGCAAAAATACCACTGAAAGTGACATCTAGATTTTTTTTTTTTTTTTTTTTTTTTTTTTTGCAAATGATCTGTTTTCTGTAATATCTGAAATATGCCATAATATCCTATCCTGGCATCATAACCTGTAGCAGTCTGAATGGTACTGAATGAAACATATTCATATTTATAATACCATCCAAGCTCACACAAGCATGTTAAAACATAAATAAATAAATGAAATTGGTCAAACAGTTTTTTGGTAACACTTTACAATAGGGTTTATTAGTTAACGTTAGATAACTACATTAGTTACCATGAACTAAGAATAAACAATACTTCTACAGCATTTATTAATCTCAGTTCATGTTAATTTCAGAATTTACCAATGCATTATTAAAATCACAAGTTGTTTGTTAACATTAGTTAATGCACTGTGACTAACATGAACAAACAATGTAACGGCTGAATTAACTAACATTAACAAAGATTAATAAATAATGTAATAAATGCATTGTTCATTGTTTATTCATGTTAGTTAAGAGATTAACTAATGTTAACAGATGACACAAGTGTTACCATTTTTTTTTAATACAACAGATATTCTGATTCTAAATGTGTATTTTAATTCATTTAATTGAATTATTATTTGACAAATAGTTGACATGTATTTACCATTTAAATAGTGCTTTAATGTAATAATCATTATTTTTTATTAATAATAATATTTTTTTAAGCTCTGGGAAAAAAATGTAAAATCATTTTTAAAGTCATTTAACTAATTCATTTATTTATTAAAGAAATCCATTTATTAAAAAAAAAATACATAGCCAAAGAAATAGTTAATGATGCATAGCCAAAGAAATGGTTAATTATTTTATTGGAAAAAATTGTAAAATCATTTTTAAAGTCTTTTTAACTAATCCATTTATTTATTTTAAAAAATGCATTTATTTAAAAACATACATAGCAAAAAAAAGTGGTTATTTCAATTATTAATAAAATTAATAAAATCATTATATTTTAACAAATTAAAATTCATTTTAGAAGTCTTTTTTAACTAATTTAATTAATGCATTAATAAAAAGAATATATATATATATATATATATATATATATATATATATATATATATATATTCTTTTAAGAAATACCATCCAAAGAAATAGTTAATTACTATATTTTTTTGGAAAACAAATTAAAAATCATTTTAGACATCTTTTTAACTCAGTTAATTCAATTATTTATTTAAAAATGCATAGCCTAAAGAAATAGTTAATTATTATGTTTTGGAGAACAATTTAAAAATCATTTTAGGATTTTTTTAAAACATTTTTTTTCTTTTCTTTTTAACTAAAAATAGTATAGATAATAGAAATAGCTAATTAAAAGAAAATAATCATCATTTTTAAAGTTTTTTTCAATAATTCATTTATTTATTTAAAAATGCATTTATTAAAAAAAAATGCATAGCCAAAGAAATAGATAATTAATGATGCACAACCAAATAAATATTTTTTTAATTTAAAAAAAATAAATAAATAATTTTAAAGTCTATTTAACCAATTCATTCATTTAAAAAATATGCATAGTCAAAGAAGTAATTAATGATGCACAACCAAAGAAATAGTTAATTATTTTATTTTATTTTTTACAAAACAGACATGTGGAAGTGGGGAAAAGTGCTTACAGGCTACCTGTCATAATAAATACAAGAATGTAGAGGCCTTGTCCCCCATTCAGAACACAAGAAATGTATTTCTCAAATTTAAGTTACAATTTCAGACTTTTCCCCCACGGTTTCAGACCTGTACACAGCTCCTATCTGTTAGTATACAGCGTGTCTGCAGCAAGTATACAACACTCCCGCTCCCTCGTCACAGCTGAGGCATATACGGCACACATGTATGAAGAAAACAATGAAACACAGACACATTCGCTTCCCACATAAAGTCAGGACACCGCTTAAATAAAAATACATTACATGTACATTTTCTTTACATGTAGCTATCTTTACAATTTACTCAAGTGCTCTTTTTAGTCTCACTCTTCCTCTTCCTTTCTATCTCACGCACAGAATACTGTTGTTTGTCATTGATAATCCCTTCTGGATCCTTACGTTTAATATTTTGTCTTTTAAAAAAATGTTCAGAGCACTTTGATTTGAAATAATCTCACACTAAGACGTCGTTTGTAGTCTATGATTGCAGGTAAACCGCAATGAGAAAAATAATACAATTAGGGAAGATATCAAAGACATCTTTTTAAACTATAGAAATTATTGAACATTTTACCTGGATCTAGAATTAAACAATTTCACTTTTCTAAAACTATCTGCTTTCAAAACAAATAATTGCAGAAGCAATTTGCAGTTATTTTACAATTAAACAATGGACTTTAAATCCTTTAGGTACAGTTATTTTTAAAGCGAAATCTGTGGACAAATCAAGCCTGCTGGCTTTTTAGGCCTAAGAAAACACATATGCTTCGCATACGGATGTAAGAACAAGAAAGCAAGAAAAAGTGAACTGAACTATAGCATAGTACAGATTTCATGTTTAATCGTGGCAAGGAAAAAAGAGATAAAATTTGTCTTACCACCTGGTCCTATGCCATTTATTTCCCATCCACATCTCTTGTGCTTCTCCCTTTTCAATCTAAATGTTTAACACTGATGCTGGTAACTTTACATTCCTTTTGTTGCATTCAGAGTCTCCAAAAGTCAGACGAGACTATCAGAAGAGAGGACGAACCAAGAGCGCTAGTCTTTTACAGTGTGTGCTCGAGTCCTTTTTCTATTGTCCAAAAGTCCAGATCCTGGTCTTGGTGACAAAGTCCTAAATTCACAGGTCACGCGGTTTTTCCTTAACCGAGAGTGACTGGATGCAGGTGAGTAAAATCCTGTCCAATGAAACCAGAGAGGAAACAGTCTCTCTCTTGGCGAGTTCAGAGGTCAAGAGCGAGAGGGACCGTGACCCTCTCCTTCAGCCAGATCCGACCTCTGGGGTCGGCGCAGGTTTGGAGCAGAAGGTCAGGGTGAAGGGGTCAGGGGTCAGTGCGAGGGGGCCGGGGGGCGTTAGCGGCTGAGAGGGAGCTGTGGCAACGTCATGGCCTGGTGAGGGAGGCTCTGTGTGGTGAGCACCGAGAACGGATGACCTGCGAAACCAAAACAAAATAAACACAACATAATATTAATCTCTAGCTATTAGTGTTGCACGATATACCGGTACTTAAAAAGTATCGCGATACCCTGCTTTTAAAAACGGTACGATTACGCATTTTACTAGTACCGGTACTTTAAGAAGGCATTTTAATAAGAGGCGTATTTGTTTACCACACACATACACGTGGCGCTCGCCGTGTTTTCAGCATCTGCCGCCTTGATATATACAAGTACATGAACACATGAACATAATCTCTAGAACTGCTCTGAGAGTCACTTCATGAGCATTTTAACATTTCTTTTGCGGAAAACTATTGTCGTGTAATGAAGACCCTAAAGGTCTTCATAATAACCTGTCAAAATAAAAGTTTGGTTTAATTTGACAGTCAGAAATATATTAATATATTACTTAATGTAAAGATAGTACTACTACTACTAATAAAAATATTATTCAAACAATGTTTAAGGAATATTTACCAGAATATATTTACCAGAAAATTGTAAATACACAACAGAGTATTTCTGAAAAAAGAAAATAGCCTATAATAAATTAATTCTTTATCAAATTTAATTATCCTTTATAAATTCATTAGACATGCTTGTGATTATTAAAATGTAATGAAAAGATTAAAATAGAATTTTGAAAATTAATGGAAAACAGAGATTCACAAACAAAACTGAATTTGAGAAAAATAACAAAACGTATTTCATAGGGCCTTAAAAATGTAATTTTTGTTAAACTTTTAATAAATTGCTGTTAAATTCTGCAAGTTTCATGATTTCAATTAATTAGACATTGCTTTTGGTAATGTAACCATTAAAATAGAGTCTAGAAAAAATCAAAAGGAATTTAGGAAAAAAATAAAACAGATTTCAGGGTCCTCTTTATTTAATTTGTGTCTTCTTATTATTAATAACAAAGATAAAATAACAAAAAATGACTATGTCATGATATAAATTGGTGAAATAAAATTACTGTATTATGAAATAAGATGTGGCTTTATCCTTTAAGTTAACTTACCAATATAGCAAAGATCTCTACACATCTGTAGGTTGTTCACCATAATCCTGAGGCACTGGCTTGTGATTATTATTATTTTATTTATTTTTTTTTTTTTAAAGGGGGGGATGAAATGCTTTGTTTTAATAGATAAAATAACTATGATCTCCATTTGGATCGTCTATTATTCAATTACTTTTCCTGTTCTGTTTTTTTCGTAGTATCGAATGTCACCAGTTTGGTTTGGAAAAATGCACATATTTAAGTATACAGTGAAAACAGTAAGGTTGTGAAATATGATTACAATTTAAAATAACTGTTTCCTATGAATATATTTTAAAGTGTAATTTATTCCTGTGATCCTGTGAATTTTCAGCATCATTACTCCAGTCTTCAGTATCACATGATCCTTCAGAAATCATTCTAATATGCTCCTTATGAAACATTTATTGCTATCATCAATGCTGACAACAGTTGTGCAGCTTAATATTCCTTTGGAAACGTGATTCCATTTTTTTCAAGACTCTTTGATGAATGTTAAGTTCAAAAGAACAGCATTCATTTGAAATGGTAACATTAGAAATATCTTTACTGTCACTTTTGATCAATTTAATGCATCCTTGCTGTACAATGGGGCTAAAGTCACATCTTAAGAAAAAAATATGCTCACTGCGCCTAAAATGTATAATTGCAAAAAAAAAAAGAAAAAGTTTATGAAGCAACAGATTTTGTGTGTCAATAAATAATTTCCAACATTTGTTTTAAAATCTTATAAATGAGCTGGCAAGGGGGGGCGTATAAGGCTCACCAGCATGGGGCAAAAGGCACACAGTACTGATACAAATACTTTCACTAAAATAATGTTTTTTTTTAATAATGTCTAAGTTATTACTTGTTCAAAACAATCACTTATGCAAAGTTTGTATTATTTTCTGCTTATTTTGAAAAATAAAATAATTCAATTTTGTTCAATAAATACACTGTCATTAAAATATGTTAATATAAAAAATATTTTTTAAATTACAGAAAAAATCATTTTAAAAAGTAAACATTCTGAAAGCATTGAAGGAGATCCCATAATAATTTAAAATAGATTCACAGTAGTAACAACAAGTTATGTTTTATTATAAGATATGATTAATATCATGTTTTTAAATATGATGGTTTTATTCTAAACAAGGTGATTATTTCTAAGATGGACACCCAACATAATATATGATATTTATCATCTGAATCTAACAATGTCATGTCAACAAATGGAAAAGTCAGCCTTCTGTTTATTATCATGTTAATTATTGTGCCTTTTAGCCCCAACAGCAGGGGCGCTTTTTACCAAAAATACCATACTTTTACATATTCTTTCGTTATTTAAAAACTGCTGTTTTAATGATCTTAAACGAAATGAAAAATCATCAAGAAGACATTTATGAATATATGCATTCATTTTAGCGATTCTCATTTGCTACTTAAATCTACACTTTAAAAAACATCTACTATTAGATCAACTAAGCACAGAATCAACTTTGCGCTGCAGCCTGCGATCGCATCAAGGATCAGACAAATTTGTACGTGCATCTTGAAAAGTGAATGTTTTAGAAAGTGCTACGACACATTTTTGTGCCATCTAGTGGTTTACAGGAAAATCCTATCAAAGGCGCCAAAATATGAAGCAACACATTTTTTTTCAACACTGATAATAATAAATGTTTCTGGAACATCAAGTCAGCATATTAGAATGATTTCTGAAGGATCATGTGACACTGAAGACTGCTGTAATGATGCTGAAAATTCAGCTTTGATCACAGGAATAAATTATATTTTAAAACATATTCAAATAGAAAACAGTTGTTTTAAACTGGAATAATATTTCTAGTGCTGTCAAAATTAGTGCGTTAACGCAGACAATTATTTTTTCCAGTTTAACTGCGCTTCAGTTGCACACACAAACACGGCAGCGTTTGCCATAGTCTGTATCATTTTATATTAAAGCGCGGATGAAACTATGAGAATGCGTGTCAGATCCGCGTGACCTTTAATAGTAATAGCAGCCAAATAACCTAATAACCCAGCTGCTGTGATGTCTGTTAATCAAAGATAAAAAAAAATTGAGGAAATCAATAACGTTTGTAGCTTTAAGGATTCATCTATATTCAATTTATTTGTATTTAGTGTCTACTTCCTACTTCCTGAAGCGCACAGGTGAATAATGGGTTTATGTGAAGACTGTTTTAAGTTCACTTAAATTAAAAGTTGTTATTGTTTTTAAGTCTAATAAATGTTAAAATTAATAGCTCTTAATTAATCAGTGGTTAAATATTAGGAAAAAGAACAATTTTCTTAGGGACATCAGTAATATTGGTATCAGTAATACTCACCTATAAAAAATAAAAAATATATAACAAATATTAAAAATATACCATCTTTATGTTGTTTCAAAGATTGAATGTGAAATTATTGCAGTATAATAGTATATTTAAAAACTTTAATGTTAGGTGGGATTAATTGTGATTACTTTCAGAAAAAATGTGATTAGTTGATTTTTTTGAATCACTAAGTATTTCACAATATTATTAAAGTTTTACTGTATTTTTGATTAAATAAATGCAGCCTTGGTGAGTAGAAATTACTTTTCTTAAAAAAATCAAATAATCTAAATCTTACACTTTTGACCAGTAGTATATTTTTATTATTATTATTATTATATAATATATTATATTTATTTATTTATTTTTTGTCTACATTCCAAGCAATATCAATCAAACTGCAGTTGGGTTGTTTTGATGAAATAATAATAACTCAAAAAATACAGCCAACTAACACAATGAAAACATGGTAACACAATAAAAACCACAATTTATGAAAATGAATAAAAACAGAGTTATCTATTTTTGAAAATAAACTCATACACTTTTAATGTATTATAAGTAGGGCTGTCAAACGATTAATTGCAATTAACCACTTTCAAAATAAAAGTTTAAGTTTGCCTATTGTATGTGTGTGTACTGTGCGTAATTATTATGTATATTTATGTTATATATATATAAATAAAAATATTTTGTACATAACATTTCTCTTAAAAACATACATTAATTTGTGTGTATGTACATATACACACACATATATTAGGTAAACTCAAACTTTTATGTTGTGTGCGATTAATCGCGATGAGTCGTTTAACAGCCCTAATTATTAGCAACACTTTCTCTTTCCCTTTGGCTTTAATGACAGCAGCTCTAGAGGAAACACTCACTTTCGATGTACCCGTGCAGGGCCACCATGCGTGCTCTCTCAGGACTGCCGAAGGGGGAGTAATGCAGCTCGTCGGGCAGCGAGGGGGGCATGCGGGCCTGCGGGTGAGCTTGAGGTGGGCCGCTGTGCTGTGGAGTGTGCTTTTTATGTCTCGCTCTGCAGTTTTGAAACCAGACCTGTGACAGTACAACCAACTGTTAAGACAAGCTGTGTCTTTTTAATGCAATTGAAAGGAATAGAAGCATGAAGCACTAAGGAAACATTAAGAGATTTTCGTCACCTGTATGACTCGTCTACTCAGTCCCGTCATGTCTGCCAACTTCTGCAGAGTCTGAGCGTCAGGGTTGTTGTCCTGTGCAAACTGTGCTTGCATTACCTGTGCATGCAACAAGTCTCGCGTTAAGGTCATTAGATTATTTGTGGGAAAGCACCTTCCTCAGATATCCATATTCTGCAATGTTTGATCATCTTACCTGCAGCTGTTCTGCAGTGAAGGACGTCCGTGCCCTTTTAGCCGGTTTTGGTTGACTGTCCTGTTCTGACGGCACCGCCCCTTCTAGAGTGAGTCCGCTTCCTGAATAAAAACACAGGAAAAGTGGTCAGCAAATCTCTCAATGAGATCTTAAGTCGAAATGCATCTGAAACCCACATACCGCTCTCAGCAGCCCGTTTCAGGTTCTCCACCATTGTGTCGTAATGAATCCGACAAAGCACTTTCTCCTCCACCAGCCCGAACTCCTCGCCTGTGGACAGCTGCCGTTTGCAGGAGAAGCAGGCGAAGCAGGCCAGATGGTAGGCATTGCCTCTGGCTCGCCGTACCCAGTCGCTGGCGTAGATCTGCCGGCCACAGCGGGCGCACTTTGTACCAAACCTACTGTGAGACAGAGAAGGGCTTGGGCATCAATACTTAGCCCGTAAACAATAAAACATGTTACACATTTGCTAGTGTAATGATAAGCATTCGTGCATTTTGTGTCTTGTTCTGAATTCAGCAGGTATTTTGTTTCTCCACCGAAAGCTCTCGCTGGCAGAAGACAGAATACAGATAGGCTGAACCGTGTCCAAAAGATAACCGCTAAACGTGTCAGACACGGCTGTAAAACTCTCAGCACAAACAAACCACTAGTAATTCTCTGAGCCGCAGGTCGACAGGAAATGTCTGCTGATAAACTGTTCTGATAGGATCCATAAACTCGTGATTTAATCCAACAAAGTGCGTAATGCGATGTCTATTTTTAAACCACCTCCACTTTTTCTTTTGTGGAGTCGACTTAAGATATAATTTATATGCATATGTGCATAAATGTATATGCATAAAGGCAGGGTGGAGATATATTACCTTGTTTGATATATATGACATAATATTAGACAATATTTAGTAACACTTTACAATAAGGTTCATGAGTTAACATTAGTTAATTACATTAGGTAACATGAAGGAAGGATGAACAATACTTCTACAGCATTTATTAATCTTAGTTCATGTTAATTTTAGCATCTACTAATGCATTATTAAAAGCACAAGTTGTGTTTTTGGTAACACTGTACAATTTAGATTCTTTAGTTAATATTTGTTAAGTACATTAGGTAAAATGAACTAAGAATGAGCAATACTTCAACAGCATTTATTAATCTTAGTTAATGTTAATTTTAGCATTTATAATGCATTATTAAAATCACAAGTTGTGTTTGTTAACATTAGTTAATGAACTGTGAACTGACATGAACAATGAATGACTTTTTTATTAACTAACATTAACAAATATTAATAAATACTGTAATAAATGTATTGTTCATTGTTCATTCATGTTAGTTAATACATTAACTAATGTTAACAAATGACACATTATTGTAGTGTTACCATTTCCACGATTTAATGTTAGTTAATTTATTAACTAACATGAATGAACAATGAGCAATACATTTGTTATAGTATATATTAATCTTTGTTAATGTTAGTTAATGAAAAGGGAGTTGTTCATTGTTAGTTCATGTTAATTCACAGGGTATTAACTAATGTTAACAAGCACAACTTGTGTTTTTTATAAAGCATTAATAAATGTTGAAAGTAACTAAAAAATAAATAAATAAACAAATGCAGTAGAAGTATTGTTAATTCATGTGAACTAAAGTAGTTAACTAATAAACCTTATTGTAAAGTATTAATAATAAAAATATCTCAGTTTATATATATATATATATATATATATATATATATAATACATATAATACTACATAATAATACTATAGTTAATATATAACATGTTTTAATATGTTACATGATATAATATATAATATGCACTATGTATATAATTATATAATAAAATGTATATAATTAGTTTAGAACATTATAATTATTATATATAATAATTTATTCATATATTATGTCTTCAATTGAATTCACTGGCTGGTATTATTTAACCATTTTCTGCAATAAATTAAACAATATGTATTATATATTTTTTTTTATTCTGCAAAAAATTACTCCATTTTACATACTTAAAACTCTGAATCATTTCTTTTTTTTAGTTTAGTTTAGTTTAGTTGAGTGTTAACTTAAAAAAAAGTTTAATGAACACTTTTTAAGAAATGCAAGATTATTTTACTGTCTATCCATCTATCAATCTATTTGTTTACTTAGTTATTCTACAATTAGTTCACTGAATTTGTGCCATTCATCATCAGACATGATGTCATTTAAATATTTGCGAATGCGATTGGTTCTCTTTTTTGGATTTATTTGCATACTACGTTGTAATTCTGTTTTTCATGTTATAATACACACTGCATAGTTGATGCACAAATGGAGTTAAGATGCTGCATGTTATTGATGTTACTGCCGACGTTACATGTTAATCATCACATTCTCAGCCAAATGTGATTTGTAAACCACATATTCTATATTTAATTCAGCCCTGCGTTTTCAGCAGCCGTATGGCCGTGTAGATGTTTGTAGCACTTCTTGTGTTATTGTGCGATCAACGGGACTCGATAAACAACCCTGCGGCGATACAAACCACAGCAAGTACGGCTAAAATGAAGTGTTATTTTGACTGGACGGGGCTGACCGTGCCTTTTTTTCTTCTTGACCCAGACATCACATTTGGGTGACCAAAGAGGGTTCCAGTGTTGAAAGGACTAGAAGAGACTAATGCTCTGCAGATGGCCAGGCACGGCCCTTTTTTGGCCCGAATCTGAGCCCCCCCTCCACCGCTACACCTCTGTCATTGGGAGCCCTTGTGTAAACAAAGTGTCACACACAACCTCCTCCGACTGCAAAGAAACACGGGATATGGAGATAGCCATGTTTCCCCCGTATACGCTACTGAAGAATGATGACACCGGCCCCGAAAGTCCCACAGCGGGGCCCTCGGGGCGTTCATCCACTGGAAATGACATCATAGCCCACCAGGGAGCCCCACGGGGCTCAACAAAGCAGGAAACTTTGACCGGCACTTGTGTGTGTGTGTGTGTGTGTATAAGAATTTGTCTCTGCCAATCAGCCCTTAAGCAGGATGAGCCAAGAAGCGAAAACAAACCTGACTCAAAAACCTTCGAAAATATTTACAGTCCACTTATGCGCGAAGTATCGACACATAAAACACGCCTCGCGTATTAATGCCTGCAGAAAGCATTCAAAGGGCTTTCTGTGTACACTGCGCACCAAATTCTGACAGCATCATTCCAGACAAAGAATACAACATTTGAGTAATGATGCATTTCAGACGTGTGTTTAGAGGAGAAACATTGTGGAACGGAGCCGTAATCTGTCATGGCAGTTCATTTACCGCAAAACCTTTCAGAAAAGCCATAAAGATCTTAAGGGGGTTTTGTTTTTGTTCAGATCTGCCGCACGTCTGATTGTGCGTTGTTGTGCTTATTCTGGATTTATTTCTGTCCTGCAGATCATAACTCGCCGGGGAAAATTCCTGCAGCCGCAAAGCGTTTCCCTCAGCGCCGGAGAAATTCACCTTTGGCTGGAAAAGAGAGGCTTGTGGAAGTACAAATTCACTAGATTAAATTTGATATACTCTCGGAGTATTATAATCTGGGGTAAATCTCCCTCTCAGAGACTGCCGAGATATATTAGCGGTGCTCGCTACGGCGAGCATATTACTATTGCCATTACTATTGCTCATGGTGGTTTTTCAAAACCCTGAACCATGAGTATTAAATTTGGTATGCAACTCGTCCCATTTCATTGCTTGTGCAATAATACCACAAATCTTACAACTTTCTGAGGTGTGCTTTTCCATTCCTTAGCGATTGCATCGGCGAAACCTGGTGGATGATAAATTGTCCGAGAAACATGGTAGACATATGCCAACTAGTTTGCCAAGAAAACAATAATTTTATATAATTTTGCCATCATTTATTCACTTTGTTGTTGTTTCTTTCTTTGGTTGGACACAGAAGACGACATTTTGAAGAATGTTGGTAACCAAATAGTTGTCAATGGCTGCCAGCAACTGTTTGGTTACCAAAATATCTTTTTCTGTGCTCAACAGAAGAAAGAAATTCATATGCATCCCTTTAACGTATTCAAAAATGCCTACTTCCATACTTTACATTGTGCGAAAGACAGTATGTGAAAAGAGTAGAATGTCCAAATTTATAGTATGCGACTGGTTCTCTTTTCTGCATTTATTTGCATGCTACTTTATGATTGGTTTAATGCCTGTATAAGTTTCTTTCTTCTGTTGAACACAAAGGAAGATATTTTGAAGAATGTTGGTAACCAAACAGTTGATGGTAGCCATTGACTTCCATAGTATTTTTTTTTCATACTATTGAAGTCAGTGGCTACCAGTGATTGTTTGGTTACCAGCATTCTTCAAAATATCTTTTTCTGAGTTCAACAGAAGAAAGAAATTCATACAGGTCCATTTAACATATTTAAAAATGCCTACTTCCTTCCATACTATATAGTATGCAAAAAACATTATGTGAAAAAGAAGCACATCTAAATGTATAGTATGTGATTGGTTCTTTTTTTGTGTTTATTTGCATGCTATTTTGTGATTAATCCAAACCTGTATGAGTTTCTTTCTTCTGGTGAACACAAAAGAAGATATTTTGAAGAATCCAGTTAATGGTAACCACTGACTAACACAGTATTTTTTTTTTCATACTATTGAAATCTCAACTCAAATGAAGATATTTTTAAGAATGTGTCTAACCAAACAGTGGATGTTAGCCATTGACTTCCACAGTATTTTTTTTCCCTCATACTATCAAAAGAAATGAATTCATACAAGTCCCTTTAACGCATTTGAAAATGCCTACTTCCACACTATATAGTATGCAAAAATATTATGTTTATAGTATGTGAATTTTTTTTTTTCTTTTGCATGCTACTTTGTGATTGATCCAAACCCGTATGAGTTCCTTTCTTCTGTTGAACACAAAGAAGAATCCAGTTGGTGGTAACCGTTGACTAACTGAATACTACTGAAGTCAATGGCTACCAGCAACTGTCTGGTTATCAGCATTCTTCAAAATATCAAAAACAATTATGTTCAACAGACGAAAGCAGCTCATACAGGTCTCTTTAACGCATTTGAAATGCCTACTTTACTACTATATAGTATGTAAAAAAAGAGTATTACCAAACCTTGGATTGATCCAAACCTGTATGAATTTCTTTCTTATGTTAAAAAAGATATTTCAAAGAATGTTGGCAACCAAACAGTTTCTTTTGTTAAACACAAAAGAAGATATTTTGAAGAATGTGTCTAACCAATCAATTGACGGTAGCCATTGACTTCCACAGTATTTTTTTTTTCATACCATTGAAGTCAATGGCTACCAGAACTGTCTGGTTATCAGCATTCTTCAAAATATCTTCTTTTGTGTCCAACAGAAGAAAGTCAGTCAAACGTTCAGAAAAGCCTACTTTAATACTGTATTAAAGTTAAACATTCGTGAAAAAATAGTATGTCCAAATTTATAGTATGCGACTGGTTCTCTTTTTTGCATGTATTTGCATACTACTTTGTGATGGATCCAAACTGTATGAGTTTCTTTCTTCTGTTAAACATGAAAGTTGACGGTAGCCATTGACTTCCCCCGTATTTTTTTCTTCATACAATTGAAATCAGTAACTACCAGCAACTGGTTTGGCGTTTTTCAAAATATCAAATGAAATGGTCAAAAAAGAAGCTCATATAGGTCCCTTTAACACATTAAAAAAGCCTTCTTCAATACTGTATAGTATGCGAAAAACATTACGTGAAAACGTATGTCCAAATTTATAATTAGCGAAAACTACATGGATGACCTACTACTTTCGCCAAGTTTCTGGAGTGCGTATTTGATGGACTCTTTACTATCCCATGAGGCCACGGGATGGGATTCATGGATGGCAGTAAAGCGACTTAACTGACGTCATAGGTCACATGACAGTAACAGCACGTCAGATGTAGCACATCCGAATTAAATCTAAAACACAGTATTATACTAAATGTAGTATCTACTTTACAGTATGCGATTTCGGACTAGCAACACCTTCCACAACACTCTGGCCTTGAAAATATTTTTCTTTTGATTTTTTATTCTCAAATATATCCATATGTCAAAGCCATTTTTTCCTCTTCTAACCAGAAAAAAACACATTTCATTTTGTCATTGTAATTTCAGTCACTCATATAATTTCCTGCATTCTCCGGCAAGTTATGAGTTACACAAGCTCTGTTTACTTCTGTTTGCATTTAAACACAAGGAGTCCTGTACGCGCATATGGCCATTACAGTACGTCATCTCCTCCGAATCGAGCGATCTCAGCTCCGCACAAACCCACTCGGGTTACCGCCTTACTCCATCACCCTGTCCTTATCCTTTGGTTCCTCTGATTAACAGCCTCCTCTGACTTCCTGTGTGGCCTGATGCTCGTGCCTTTGTGGCTGTTTCTTTTTAGTGTAGGTACAGTCTCCGCTCTGACCCTTACCGCCAGATCTTCCCCCCAACCCCCCTTCGCACACACAGAAAACCCACTTTGATTTCCTGTAATTACACTCTATTAGAGCAGCTGTCAATCTGGCCTAGATGAGAGACTAACACAAATGAAACATATCTCCTTATGTTTTGTTTGCCTTTTTTTGCAAGAAATCAATGGAGATCCTTTTCCTTTCAGGCATATGATGGCCGTCGTCTATTGGTGTTCAGCACTAGCGAAACAATCCAGCTGCCAGAGACAAACATGAGCTACAGGTCCACGTGTCAAAGGACAAACATCTAAGCGTCAAAAAGAAAACAATTTCCAATCAAACTAATTCATAGAATATTTTAGAATAACTAGGGTTACGGATACATTTATGTCTAGTTATATAAATATACACTCTTAAAATAAAGTTTTTTGCAGCTATGCCATAAAAGAACCATTTTTGGTTCCTCAAAGAACCTTTCAATGAACAGTTCTTAAAAGAACCATTTTTTTTCAGTGTGAAGAACATTCTAAAAATCTAAAGACCCTATAAAGAATCTTTTGTGGAATGGAAAGATTCCATGGATGTTAAATATTCTTTATGGAACCATCGATGCCAATAAAGAATGTGGACGTAAATATATAGAATTAGTTTCAAGCAATTACGTTAAATGCTGCGTTCTGCTAACTACTAGCGGTTGTGATCTTAACCTCCTTATATGAAATAGCTACCAAAACCGACTAAAAAAAAAAAAAAAAGGTGAAATCCACTTATGAAGGCCTACAGAAAAACACTTCTATTTGCAGAAGACTTGACAAGATGTTTTAATGCCACTGGAGAAAAGTACACATTCAGTGTACTTCAGATCGCTGAATTCGACACAAGCATGGAGCGATTACTGTCTCTTTTTTTAAAGGAAACGTGAGTCAATCAGTATTTCGCTTCCAGAGATGTTCCTGTGATTCCATGTCAAAACCGTTAAACGTGTATCTGATTACGTTTCCTAATTAACGCAGATAATTAGGGGGAAAAGCTTTAATCTGCTTCCGAAATCAACATAAACCTCTATGGCTGCTGCTATGACAAAAAACTGTAGAGGAACAATGATACATATATTCATATTTTAGATTATATTATTATATATAGATAAAATACAATTTTATATGTATATATAGCTACTTTAAACATCTGAAAAATTGGACACTGGAAATTTGCATTTATTTTATTCATCTAAATGTAAGTTTTTTACAACTATTGCAAGCTACAAATCACATGAAAATCACACTTAAAGTTTCAAGGTCTGAAGACATGTGAATATTTTTAGCATATTTAATGCTAATAAAATAATACTGATTAACCAGTTTGGAAGAATTTGTATATTTAACTCAAAGCGTTTCATCACTTCAGATTTCTACCGTACTAAACCACAACTCGCCATCTTCAGAATATGGTTTCGTCCATAATAAGATCTATAAGGTAATCCCCTATAAAATTTATTTTGTAAAGCTTTCTCGCGGAGTTTCCTCTTGTAATCTCTCGTGGATAAACAGCCTGAGACGTCCTAGACTCAACACAACCGCTCAGTGTTGCTCAGTGAAGATCAAGGCATTGATGCACCATCTCATGGAGCATCTCTTCAGATTATTGGCCTTAACGTAGAAAACAAACCCTCTCCTGCAACACAGCATTGACTTTAAAGGGGCCAGTCATTCACACTGACAGGCAATAAGCAGGGAAGGCTGGCCAATATCACACTGCCATTCACAGGCCTTGCTGAGTGCTCTGCAATCATGCCATATCGCAGTCCTTCCACCCTCAATGCAATTTCACAGCTTCCCTGTCGGATCTCCCTCACTCCATGCCTTCCCATCAGCATATTACTGGATCTAAACCAGAGCTTGATACTTCTGAGGATTGAATTATGTAACTTGTGTTTGATTTCTAACACTATTCAGTCGCAATATTGGCAAATATAACTCTGCTAATAATCAAGTAATCAAGTAGTATTTAGACCTCTCATTATTACTATTGACACCATCTCCTTTTGTGGGCACAATCCAGTGTACACAGCAAAAAAATGTGCTTCATGTGGTCTAAATTGGTCACACGTATAATTTAATATGACTGTATCGGAAACACCAATTAAAGTATTTTAAGGTGTAAAATATTTACTTTATTATTTTGGTCTTATTTGGGCGTTTTGCTATTATAATATAAAACGTAGTTCTAACTGAGCTTTAGAGAACAAACGTAAGATTTTCTAACAGATGAATGAATTAGCGGCAAACGCGGAATGCGTCTAATAAATCGACTGTCATGAATATCACGTTTTATGATGTTAGCGATATTTAAAATTGTTGAATGAGGGCTTTTTTCACTGAGTTTATCACCAGACAATTAACTAAATTACAAACGCCGTATTGCGTAATTATATGTATTCGTTGTGGTAAAAACTGCATCGCTACTTTTTTAAGAAATCGTATTTTTAGCATTCAACCCTAACACGCAACACTCGCGCAACGCAGACACAACCACAACTAAATAACGTAGCAGTATTTCGTTTAAATGCACACCTGGTATTTCTGAGGACAGAAAGTGAAAAACTTACCCTACCTGAAATAATCCATTTTACAGAAGATTTCCTTATTTTTAATGTAGCAGCTGCTGTGCTGACGTAGTGACGTCCTGCAAACGGAACACTCCAAACACCTGACGTGCCAGATCAGATTATTAACCTGTAACAAATACAACAGACAAAATTAAATTAAAACCACAGTAATAGTAATAATAAAAACAACAATCACTGAAAATAATTAAATTAACATTTTCTTCACAAAGGCTACCTTTATGCACAGTGGAGGACTAAGTGTATTTTTTTGCATTTGGTAAATTCGTCGTGCATTGTAAAATGAAATGTCAACGTGTATTAAAATGAAGTCGTTCCGCACACACGTTTTAATATGCACTCAGAATGACTGCCATATAAATATATGAGAGTCTACTACAAGAAATGTTTTGTTTACAATTAAAGTTGTGATTTAAAATTAGAACCTGCTAAATATTTTGTTAAAGTTTAATTTGAATTGCGCTGTGCACAAATATTTAAATGTAAATGGTAACATCTTGCTGAATTTCAAGCGGAATTATAAAATGTATAATTTAATAACGTTCATCAAAATTGCAACATATTCCGTTCAGACTATTGATAGACTATTTTAAATTTGATTATTGGTATTTGGGTTTTAAAATTGTGATTTTAACCATGTTTGCTTTGGAACATTTACGACACGCAGGACGTGCATCTTAGAAATATTTATTTAAACAATCTGTCGAAAATAATAATAATAATAATAACAGGCTACATGTAATTATACTGCCAAACTCCCAGGTCCCAAGAGCTGAGAAAAAGGAAGATGTACAAAAAAAGGGGTTTAAGTTTATTCATCCTGACTAAATTGTAATAAATTCACGCAGTTTTATTAGTTTCCGCAGAAGAGCAAAACACTACAGTCAGAGAGCTTGAGCTCTAATGATCCTTACGCGCAACACACGCACTTCCTGAAAAACAAGCAGGCCGAGAGCACAGCGATACTGTCAACATCTGCACTAAAAACGACTGG
This sequence comes from Labeo rohita, assembly GCF_022985175.1. NCBI lineage: Eukaryota > Metazoa > Chordata > Actinopteri > Cypriniformes > Cyprinidae > Labeo > Labeo rohita. Next base: position 18,648,596 of record NC_066878.1, read on the forward strand.
TCCGTTTTAGAAACTAAAATACAAACAACTATTCGTTGAAAAATGTAAATCTATATCTATAGATTTAAAAAAGAATGCTCGCAGTATTTTTAATCCATCATGTTCTGCTGCGATTTATTTTTTTTTTATACAATGTGTGTAAAAAATAACAGCAATTTCGAAAATTACATCTTTTCCCGTTAACATTAGCCTATTATAATATGCTCCTCTGACCAAACCAAAACACATGCAGACATTACAGAAACTTGAACCGTTCTGTTATATCAAAGTTGGCATGCATTTTTCAGAAAAATGACTGATTATAGTAACGAATGGTTTTGATCAATTTGTCCTCAGAATTTTTTTTAAATAAAACAAAAAGCATTGTAGAACGTACAGTAAAACGAACTACTATTTTTATATATGAATTCATTTATACATGAGGGCTGAGAGACCCAAAACATAAGTAGCAGCATTTTTTATTGAACGGTTTTATCAACAATCTGTTTATCATACGATTAGGAAAACAATCACAAATGTTTATCGATTTTTAGTCAGTTATATTTAGTCAAAATTGGCCGCGGTGTATCACCCCCAAATGTGAGAGTTAACAAAGATGATAGCCTAATTAATAATAAGCAATATAAAAAAATAATAATAAAAGTAAAAATTCAGGCAAATCTTACTACGTCGTTCCAGCCACGTAATTTAGTTTTACGAAAGTCTGTCAAAAGCGCCACACAATATTATATAACAGAGTCGGTCCACTCGTCACATGAGGCGAAACACACACAAACACACACTCACGCCCTCGTACCTTGAGCAGATATCTGTCCAGGATCTCGAGACCGCAGCTAGCGCACACGTTTTTCCCGGTGGACGGCACGGAGGAGGCGGTGGACGTGGGCGAGCAGATGGACGGCGTCGAGGGCGGACTGGGCGAAGAGCGAGTGTCGTCTTTCTCCATGTTAGACCTGTGAGATTCTCCGTCAGACTGTGACTGAAAGAAAAGCGCAATAAATATGACACTCTGGAAAGTATGAGGTTCAGAAGGTTATTTTACTGACAGGAATATTCTGTAAGCGCAAAAAGATTTTCGAACATTTCGAATTTAATTACTGAGGAAGAACTTTGAAATTCTTCTCCAGTAGGAGAGGCTGAAATAATCGTGTCAGCTTGGAAATAAAGATGTTTTCTAACATCTGACATTTAAAACGCTCTCTGGGCGCAGTAGTATAAAAGTTGTTTGCAGCTGCAAGTTGAAGTAATCCGCAAAATCGCATTACATGAATAAAGAGTGTTGTGTTACGGCTGAAGGCCTTTTCTGCAAAAGCAAAACTCTAGCAGAGTCGCAGTGAAGGCGCATTACACACTCACCATCGCGCGTCCGTGTTGTCCGTCCACGCAGCGTGATGCTCCCGGTGTGCTGTGCGAGTCTGGAGAGATCACCTACAAAACAGTCAAGCCACAGTGCTCCATGTCAGGCATGGTCCCTGCTCTATATATGCGTCCAAAAACAATAAAAACGCTTTTAACTGTGCATTGAGAGCCCCGCGACAAAAAGCCCCTGTTTTAATGAAGCGATTTCAATTTGGATTGATTTTTTCCCCCACACTTAACCCGTGCCTCTTCCCATAATCGTATTTCCACGCAATCCAGGGAGCTGAAAAAAATAAACTACCTGCAATTACAAATAGCTTGAAATGCTCGCGATAAGAGGACCCCAGAGTGTCAATTTCAACTGCCAATCAGAGAAAGCAACGGGCCACCCAAAGAATTGCAAATTTGATTTTTAATGGCAGTAATTAAAATCTAATTTTTCCTCTGCAGACTTGGCATGTGAAGAGGATGGACCGCAAATCACACTATTCAGAATAGATCCTGATTCTCATGACATCACTTTAAGGTGAAGATGTTACAGGCTGCAGGAGATGAAACCGAGGACTTTCGCGTCGAGCAACATGTTGGCTACTTCTCCAGTGAAACTCTCCGGTTTTTCTTTCCGTGCAATTAAATGGATAATAACAACCATAACTGCATTATCATTCACACTTGAACAGGATACCCTAAATGTCTTACCTGTTTCGAGGGAATTCCTTCGGATAGAAACTGATTTCCCTCTGATAGAGGGGCCAAAGCCTCATTTTTCCAATACATTTGACGGCTTAACCTTCTCTTTCGATATCTTCAAATTTCTGCAGGCGTTGTCTGTTAAAGATTCGTTATCCCATGCGGTCAAAATCGCTCTAAAGCGAACCCAGTTCGCTGTTTCCTCCCGTGCAGTCAATCAATAACGATCGGTAAACTAGCAAAAACGTCGCAAGCAAGTCTTCACATTCGTGAAAGGTCAGTAAAGCGTCAGCAGACGCGCTGAGCGAGAGCCGTTCGTCGGGACGCCTTATTTAGAACCGTTTGCAGGATATTTCCTACTTTTTCCCTCTTTTGGGATGCAGTTGCTTGAGTACAGGAAGTGGAGAAAATTGAGGGGCTGGCAGGTTTTGCTCCTGCTCTCCTCATAGGCAGTCAGAGCACAGCCTACCTTCTGAAAGTTTACAGATCAGAGGGGAGGGAAGAGATGTGGCCTGAGTATGTATCGACATTTTGTGATGCTGAAACCTTGCATGATGTTTGGGTTTTAATTGTCGGACAAATTAGCGATTCAAAAAATGATACCGGACGGCAAGGTCGATATTTATCTGGGGTGCTATTGCTATCGAGCGTATTGAGATTTAATTACAAAAATAAAATGTATTAACATTATTACATTTAAGCGATTTTTAAGAATATTTTATAGATTCATACACTGGCATATGAAATACGGAAAATGCGTGATCTTCCAGTTTGTAGAATATAAAACAAAATTAATTATACCTAATTAAAAAAAACATCCGAACAATGTTCTCTTTTGAATGTTATTCGTTATTGTATACTTATGTATTGCAAGTTTTTGTGAGGGCAACTAAAATATATTTCTTACTGAGGCCGTTTATCTTGTAAATGTTGACTATATTATTGATTTTATATGTTAAGAAGTCCGCTTAGCTTTGTGTCGCATTCTGTTTACTATATTGCAACAAAATCGTTCATAGCCTATATTTTTTAAATGCCAAACTGTACATAATTAATACTATATTTTATGCAGTTGACTTGTTTTGCAAGCTTTGCAATCACAATGTCATTCGTTTCTTGAATTGGTTTAACATGGGCATGTGAGATAAAAATATATCCTTTTACCAATCCTGAAACCGTCATGCTATTATTATGTCGGAGAGAAACAGCGGAAACAATACATTTCCATCAGATAATATTCAGGTGGAGGGAGCGGCGTAGACCTTTTCTCTTATGCAACAGTTGCATTACGAGGAAAAAAGATCGTTTGGATATATTCATGTGTATTGTTAGAATGAAGGGTTGCATGTGCATGTAAGAGATTATAAAGAAAAGAATTCAATGGGAACAGCAGTTCTAAAACCCATGTATTACTCATCTTTCATTTGGATGTGAACTTACTGTTGTTCGGGGTTTGGAAATGAATGAGGATAAAAGAGGAATAGTAGTGAGATGACCTTGCAGAATTTAGTTAGGAACATCAACATGTTCACCAACAGGTTATTTTACCTCTATGCACTCCTAAAAATATATTTTTGGGTTCCCAAAATAACATTTCTTAAAGAACGTTGTTGTGTGTGTGTGTGTGTGTGTGTGTAGAGAATGTTTTAAAAATCTAAAGAACCTTTTGTGGAATGGAACGATTCCATTGATGTTAAAGGTTCTTAATGGAATCAAAGAAGCCAGTGAAGAACCTATATTTTTCAAAAGTGTATGCATGGCGGGAACTTGCTTCGTTAGTCGATCTGACCGATTTATTTTTATATCACAAAAATCATAGTACTGTCGAAAAATAAATGAACCCGGTAAATTAAAAATAAATATTATTATAAACATACAAATAAAATGAAATAGACAGGGTGTCAAATTCGCTATATTGTTATGAAAGTCCGCTGATGACCCACTTTAATTAAAATTTTAAAGCGACGCAGTTTTAATAAATAGGAAAACGTTATTTTAGAGTTCAGCTGATATTGAAATAATTAAATTCTGCTTATGGCAAGAGTCTAAGCACCTTATACTCACCAGGCCTGTTCGTAATTGAAAACGGTCGCAGTGTAATAAATAAACGCAGGCTATTAAGACAACGGCGCTATAAAAATTGTGTACAGGCACTATTATCGATCAATACAGAGAGTTCAAAGCGATGCAAAAACAGCACAGCAGACCCTACTTACAAACACGTCCATCTCAAATAAAGGCACAAGAATCCAATTTGGACACCTCAGGAGGACCGTTTCATTTATTTCTGGACACGACAAGAGCAAAATCTATCAAAATACCTGGATATTTACACTTGATCTAAACTGTTGATGACATCCACTGTTGTGATGCCCCCTCTCCAGATCATGTGATAAAAGCCCTTTTCACTTTAGACTTAAAAAGGCAAGATATTAATAGTTAAATAAACAATGCATATTGTGCTTCCTTTACACATACAACAGTGTAACAGAGAATGGTAAAGTCTGAGTATGTAGATTTAGGATCATAAGACTCGCAACACACAACAACACTTTCGCAAGCAGCACGCTGGGCAGTTTACGTGAATTAAAAAAAAACAATGAGAGATATATTCTGGAAAGATATCAAGAAAGGGGTGTAAGAAAGGTGCAAAACTCTAAAAAGGATAGTGAACTTTCTGCCTAACTGTTGTTACTTCTGTGGAGCGCAAACAAAGATATTTTAGGGTTCAAACAACATTGGACCTCTTTGACTCAAAAAATGAGGAGACATTTATCAAAATATCCTCTTACAGGTTTGGAAGGACATAAGGTTGAATAAATGATGACCGAATTGTCGTCTTTCGACTGAACTATCCCTTTAAACCCTGAAGAACTGAAATTACTTGGGTAACATCAACGTTCAAAAAAAGGCAAAACTAAATTCACTAGAATTTTGTGGTTAGATTCTGCTTACATCAGCTGTCTTTCACAGTAAAAAGACTCCTCCGCTGGCCGAGAAACAGAACAGCACTGCAAATCAAAGGTGTTCGGCTCTGTCTTCTCATGATACGTTACAGTCTCACACTGGCCAAGAGACAAGAGCAGCTTATCTCCGCATATCTCACAGTCCGCGACACTTGGCCAGTTGTTGGAGAGGTCATCTCCTGAATTTGCGGAACTGCTTGTGGTAGGGCTGGGACCTTTTGTCTCTCTTATCGGGGGGTTTGTTGTAGATGTACGCAGATGGGCCGGAATAGTCATCTGGGTTTTCTTCCATCATCTGCAGCTTGGCTTCGATGGCACGAATCTTTGCATTAACACTAACGGCAGAGGGAAGGGAATCGAGAGAAAAGAAAAGAGCATTAACCTTCTCATCCAGTCCAAATGGGTCACTTTCGTCAATGTGAGCTCAAGGCTATTTGGAAAGGGAACGTTCGAGAACGAAAACAAAAACAGGGAAAGTGAACATGAGAATTTCGAAACATGGAAGAAAATGAAAGGAAACTGAGAGTTTCTGGAGTGGTAACGACCCAAACCTCAATGTGGTTGGCAGCTCCTCAGCTTCACTGGATGAAGGTTCTAAACTGGCCGGCAGGTTTTTGTCTCCTCTGAAGGGTTCGAACTTCTGAAAGACAACAAGCACATACCAGGATGGATACAAGACAGTTTCTGAGACAACATGCGCTGAGGGGATGTTTAACTTGCTGGGTATTTTGTAACTTAAACTGGTTGCATTAGAGACCAGGAAAAAAAAAACAAAGAGTTGGCTGCTTATTAGTCATATGCTCCCTTGGAATAGTGTGGGAAAATTTGGGCTATGCAACGTCATAAACATTCATTCCACTGAAAAGCATCCATCCAATAACCCTTGCGACCATGAGGATGATGATAGCTCATGGGAATCTGTGGGGAATAAAAACAAAGAGAGATTTGATGAGTGATTGGAAAATGCTTTGCAATTGGTGATAACACATATTTAGAAATTACAGAAAAACGGGCAAAAAAAATATTGTTTCAGTTTTTTAATCCAAAAGTATGAGTAGCAAACAATTTGACATGACAAGAAAATATATTTTTCCAATCCTTGGGTTCCATAATCTATCAAAAACAAAATTAATATGAAGCTGCTTTCACAATGCATTTGATTTCTGTAATGAGTCACATTTATTGAGTTAACCTGAATATTAAGTGTCAAGTAGTGTGGGCTGGGACTGATCTCATTTTAGGAAGGTCATTTTATCTGTTAGGATCAATTTTGTTTGAATAATAAAGAGTTAGCCAATATTTAGGAGTGCTTCCTGTTCCAAATTCCCCAACCCAAAGTAAACTTTGGCATGTAACTACTGTACAAGCACAAATGATACTTTAAATCATTCATAATGAGCAGTTCTATTACTCTTTGAAACAATCAGACCTGGTGGATGATAAAACTGGAAAATACGCTCATATAGAATGACCACATCTAGGGACCAAAATATCATCGAGACAAAGTGTCACCCCTGTTTGAAAGTAGGAAAACCATTTCACAACCCCACAAGTATCTGATGAAGGAAAATGAATTCATTAATATGCAAATTATATGCTATATATATATATGTGTGTGTGTGTGTGTGTGTGTGTGTGTGTGTGTATCTTTTTAAACAACAAAACATTTTTATTGACAACAAAAATTATGAAAACAGAATTTTTTCAGTTTTAACTTTTTGTTAAATAATAAAAAGTACAAACATGCAAGACAGATTCTGTCAGCTGGGCAAAATGTTTTTTTGTTTTTTTAAATAATTAAAAAGTTCTTTAAAAATTGCAAAATCTAAAAAGAAAATAAATTAATTTGAGGTTTTTTGAGGTAATCTGATTTTGCTGGTATGCGGACTTCAGTGCAGTTGCATCATTAAAAAATGCTTTGCTCCGATTTCTTAAAAAAAATAGTTGTATTTAGTTTAGTTGTACTGCCTGCACAGTATAAATATTAGGGGTGGGAATCTTTCGGTACCTCACGATTTGATTCAAATTGATTCTTGGGGTCAGGGTTCGATTAAAAATTGTTTCACGATTTTTCTGATTTTTAATCATGATTCGCAATTTTTCATCAATTTTTTTGTGCATACTGGGCATCAAACACACCAGTATTTTAATACAGATTTTAATACTGAATCCGATCATACCATGTTCAGAAAGGAAATGACATGTACTACAAAACCCCTAAATACGAGATGGAAGGAAAAAATACATTTCAGTGTTTTCTCTTGCAATTATATTGTTGGGTAATCATATAAATTGTGGGGATCAGGGAGCCGTTATTAATATGCGGGGCATTGAAACTTCTTTTGAATGCGCGCTTGAGGTTTACTTTCACTTTCAAGATATGCGATCACACAGAGCGGCAGTACCTACATTCCACATATTTTACAAGATTAGATGTTTGTCAGTGGTGCTCAGGATCTGCTGCTCATTTGCCATCATCCTCAGTCATCTCTCCTTACTCTTTTTATGTGGTAAGTGAAATATATATTATGTATAATATTCTATTAATCAATAATTAATAGAATATTTTTCCAAACACTTGCCCTTGCTGAAAATGGTCAGGATGTATTTGTTTTTCCTCCTCCATTGCAATTAATGGAATTAATTAATGAGTACTAATGAATTGTGCACAATGAGACCAAGGACAAGTAAACAGGATCAACTTTGATTTCTTCTTTTGTAAAATCTCATCTTTTAAAATACAACAACAACAACAACAACAAAAACATGCAGCATGTTCTAACACGGTTGGGCAATGTCTACCAAATTGGCATCGAACCATATCTACAATGAAATGTCGCAGGGGTGTGACCAAAGCCTGAATCCGTATTGAGAAAGGGACGGAAAACAGCTAACACGTTCTATGGAGCCACTAAAGTGCAAGGTTAGCCGTGTGCTAGCGGTAGCCTGTTACATTACAGTACATAATATATATTTCACGTACCACATAAACAGAGTAAGGAGAGATGACAGAGGACAATGGAGGATGATCTGCAGATCCTGAGCACCGCTGACAAATATCTAATCTTGTAAAATGTGTATTAAGTACCGCCATTTCAAAGTATATACAGAGTATGTGTGACCGCGAATCTCGAAAGTGAAAGTAAAAAGCGAGCGCTCAGGATTTCTCTCCACGTAATGGATTTCTATGGTGCCCCCAAATTTGAACTTCCAAAATGCGAAACAATCGGTTATTTTCCAAAACAATATACAATTTATATACGTTTTAACTTCAAATGCTCCTCTTGTCCAGCTCTGTGTGAACTCTGTTTGTTTCTGGTCATGAGATGTGAAAAACTCCCATCTCATTTTCTCCTCCTCCTCTCCTCTAACTTCTCCTCCTACATCACTGTTCTACCGTTTTTTGTAAAGGGTGTTTGATCTTGTTTACATGTTCACTGGGTTGGTACTTCTGCAGCAATGCAGGACGATTTTAAAGCTGGAGGAGAAAATGAGATGGGAGTTTTTTAGATGTACCCTAACTGTCATGACTGGAAAAAAACAGAGTTAGTCACACAGAGCTAGACAAGACGAGCGTTTAGTATATAAATTGTGTTTTTTTTAAATAACCGATCATTTCACTAGATAAGACCCTTCTTCTGTGGCTGGAATCATTTAGAGCCCTCTGAAGCTGATTTAAACTGCGATTTGGAAGTTCAAATTTGGGGGCACCATAGACGTCCAGTACATGGAGAGAAAGTCTGAAATGTTTTCCTCAAAAAACAATTAATTTACGACTGACGAAAGACAGACATGAACATCTTGGATGACAAGGGGGTGAATACATTATCTGTAAATTTTTGTTCAGGAAGTGAACTAATCCTTTAACATCGTGATGTCTGATGCCATCGTCTATCAGTCCAACCCTATGTTCTAACAGCCTGTTTCTGATCCTTTACATTAGGTTACAATCATTTCATCATTTAAGTTTTGTTTATTTTCCTTTAGATCGCTGCACTCCACCCAAACAACTATGTATAAAGAGGAAGCCATTTTTTTAAATACACCACAGCTTCACTGAACCAGAGGCCTTCAAAGGGCAAGGCTGATATAAACACAGCACTGAAGAATACACTGATATCCACAGTCTGTGTGGTGGCCAGACGAATCCAACACTTTCACCAGCCTCACAATGAGCTCAGTGTTGGGTAGAGGTGGTCAAGAGGACCTGGAACCAGACCTGTCTACTGCTACTTGTTGTTAACAACTCTGCACTGTTGACCTTGACCCCAGCCTGATGTCCCATTCCCCTCAGACAGGGAGGGGCAGAGGGGGTGCGCAGGAGGGGCGCGATTCTCAACCATACAGGATTTCCTCACTCCCAGCGGCAGCTGCCTATTGTTAAGGAGCCGGGCAGCCTCAGGAGCCCCTCTCTCTATAGCTTAACTATACATGTGATCCGTGATCTTTATGGTCTGTTTTGTTGTAGCGGTTGCAGATATTCCATGAAACAACAATAGAGGCATTTATTAATGTCATGTCGCAGGCATGATATTAAGGTGTTTTTAGGTTGCTGCTTTGTGGTTGCTAAGGTGCTCTGAGTGTTGCTAGGATGTTTTGAGTGGTTACTGGGTGGTCCAAGTCAAAACAGCCCACCCTCAAGTCTACATGGCACCATTCATACTTTTCTAGATGCGATATTCACATGGCAAGTTATATGCTAGTCTGTTTCAACATGCGTCAGACTTTAGCAATGGATGCTTTGCCATTGGTTTTCATAGGCACAATATCCAAATCTGAACATCTGTCATTTACACAGCTGCGTAATAAATGGTAAACGCTGGCTTGTGCGTTGTTTGTTGCCGCTGTCATTGCAGGTATCACAGTTAAAGCTGCAGTAAGTAATACTGACAACTAGTGGTTGAAATGGGTACTGCAGTCCAAATTCAAAATATTGTTTCTCCCGTTGCCAGATTGAGCACATGCAACAGGAATAGCTGACAATGGAAGGCAACGAGCCTTGCACTGCAAGTTTATGAGTGGATTTATCCACGTTTTGGATGCCCAGGCTTTTTATGTTGGATAGAGTCTGTGAGCTCTGAGCCAGTTTGTTTCCTTCAATGGCTACGCTGTGTTTTCCAACAACTGGCAACCCAGGGTGTCAAAATACTATTGGTTAAACTGGCAATGGGCGGAGTCACACAGACCAAAACAAAACAGACGTTCTGACACAGAACACATATTTTCAAAGTAGAATAACTAGCTTGTTTTTCTGAGAAACAAGTATGTGAACTTAGCATGTTTCTTAAATACCTGTGAATGTATTATGGTGTTGTTGTGCTTTGATACAGTCAAAATGACATACAGCAGCTTTGAGCAACAAATACGGACCAATGAAAACAACAATGACTGTTGGGAAAGTAATCAGCACTGTGTAGTATTAATTGTGACAAAAATGTGATTCGAGACTCACCCAAATTTTATTTATTTATTTTATTTTATTTTATTTTTAATTTATACAATACGGTTAAAAAGTTTAGTTTTTTAACATTTTATTTTGCAGGAATACATTAAATTGATCAAATGTGACATATGTAACGTTACTAAAGATTTCTATTTCAGATAAATTCAATTCTTTTGAACATTCTATGCACCAAATAAAATCTCTAAAAAAATAGTACCACAAAAATATTATATAAGAAATGTTTCTTGAGCACCGAATCAGCATATTAGAATGATTTCTGAAGGATCATGTGACACTGAAGACTGGAGTAATGATGGTAAGCTTTGATCACAGAAATAAATTACATTTGAATATAAATTCAAATAGAAAACAATGGCAGCCGATTTCCGCCACTGAATAAAATACTAAAAAAAAAAGTTACTGGGACTTTTTTTATCTCATAATTCTGACTTTTGTCTCAGAATTGCATGATACAAACTCGAATTTCTGACTTTTTTCTAAAAATTGTGAGATATAAACTCGCAATTGCGAGTTATGAAGTCAGAACTGTGTGATATGAACTCACTACTGCAAGAAAAAAAAGTCAGAATTATGAGATTAAAAGTCGCAATTGTGAGTTATAAAGTCAGAATTTTGAGATATAAATGCAATTCTGTGAACATATTAGTCTTTTTTTTTCTCCTTAGAACTGGACTTTATAACTCGTAATTGCAAGTTTATATGACGCAAACATATAAACTTGAAATTGCAAGAGAATTTCAAGAAAATTTCAATTTTTATTTTATTATATCTTTATTTCTCATGATTGTGAGTTTATATCCCACAATTCTGACTTTGTATCTCACAATTGTGAGTTTATATCACAATTCTGAGAAAAAAAGTCAGAATTACGAGTTTATATGACGCAATTCTGAGAAAAAAAAAAATCTGAACTGTGATCTCGCAATTATGACTTCATAACTTAAAATTGAGTTTATTTCTAACAATTCGTAGACAAAAAGTCTGAATTGCGAGATGTAAACTCACAATTGTGAGAAAAAGGTCAGAATTATGAGATTAAAAGTAGCAATAACCTTTTTTTTTAATTCACTGGTGGAAACGGGATTCTATAGAAAACAGTTATTTTAAACAGTAATAATATTTCACAACATTACCTATTACTGTATTTATTTATTTTTTACAATGCATCCTTTGTAATACTGCTCTTAAACATTTGAACGAAACTATATACATTTAATATTTTTAATTTTAATTTTTTTAATTGTGGGTAAACAATACTAACGTAAAATTAAACAACAGAGTAAAGATACTGCTTTTTTTTTTTAAATCAAGCTTTTTTTTTAAATTAACTGTCAAATTATTTCAGATTAAGCAAATATTATATAAAATAAATGTTCGTTTTTATTTGAGCAATGTTATGTGTTATTTATATTTTTAAATGAAACTGTGCGATATATTTATACGCTTTTTATGTCACACAACGAAAGATGAAAGCCATGAAATTCAGACTGAACAAGCCCCATGATATTCTGGTCTCTAGATATGACCTTCCTTCAATACAAGTTGGCATTTGTCCCATTTTATCATCTTTCAGGCAAATATATGTGTATAAATGAATTATGAAATAGTCCTCCAAAAACAGTGCAAAATGAGTTACTTAGAGTTAGAGATTTTGGTAACAATTTACAATAAAATTTATTTGTTTACATGAATAAACTATGTTAGTTAACATAAACTATATTTACATAGCATTTACTAATCTTAGTTTACATTAAGTTCAAAATTTACTAATACATTATTACAATTTAAAGTTGTAACTGTTAACATTTTTATATTAACAAAGATTAATAAATGCTGTAAAATTATACTGTTCATTATTTCATTAACTAATGTTAACAAACTAGACCTTAATGTAAAGTGTTGCCTTAGCAAACATCATAACTTATGTGATACCCACCTTTACCTGAGCATGAGCCCAACGCACCACTAACTTCTTAGAAAGTGCCAGTTTTCCATTCAGACACTGAATAGCCCGTTCAGCCTCCTGTGATGGACAGAAAACACTGATAATCACGGATCTGAAGCTTTTACAATGATCACAATCAAATCCTCTATTGATCCTGTTCAAATATCACTTCTGAAGTGTCTGGATTCTGAACCTTCCTGTGTGTGTGTGTGTGTTTGTTTGCTACTTTCTAGTTTCTGGCTGTTGCTGGAAGCATGGCGTAATGAAAGGGAACAATAATGGCTGATGATGGATCACCAGTTTTCCAAGCTCTCATGAAGGGCGTGAATGAGATCTGTAAACACACATTTCCCCTTCAACAACACCCTTGGGACTGCCTCATATTACACTCCAGAGAGCCAACGGTTCCTTATCTCCATCAGCTGTCTGGGTGCCTCTCAATGACTTGCATATCATTACTGCATCAAACAGACACTTCCTTTGGTACTTTGGGTTGTTTATTCTCAGATTTTGTCAAGAAGAATGAACAGAACCTCTTTGGTGTGGAAGTTGACAAAGCAGTATCCTCTTGGCTGGCCCTCCAGAGGACCCGACTTATGGAACAGGAAGTCAAACTGCTTCACTTTGCCAAACTTCTCCAGGAGCTTCACTAGGTGGTACCTGCAGGAACACAGAGTGATGTTATTTTGAAATCTATTAGCAACATACTCCCGAAAATAGGGGATGACATAATTAAGGACACTGGAATTATGAGCGATTGTAATCGTAATGCTTCCTTTAACAAATGGCACTAATAATTGTACTGACCAAGCATTAAAAATGAGTGATTAAAGCCACAAGGGAATAATGTATGTCATGTACAATAATTCTTTGTAGGCAAAGCCTGATCAGAATGACAGGCCTCTTTACACCTTTTTAGCTGCTGTAAGTCTTTTATTCACACAATACAAAGGATACAGCAGAGGGACAATGAGGATATAAAAAGGCGGAAGACTGAATTCCCTCTAGAGTTTAATTTAAGACAAACAATTACGACGAGTACAGCTTTTATAACCTGCCGTCATATAAGACGCAAGTCTATTATTATTATTGCCAAAACCAGTACTGATTATTTTGTTACTTAACGTAGGTCAACGGGGTTAAACGTCGTTTTGGACCCCATTGACTTCCACTGTATAGACCAAAACATTCTTCAATATATCTTCATTTGCATTCCACAAAAGAAGGAAAGCGAATAGAATTTAAGGTATAGGTAAATTAGAAATGTTGCAAGCCAGATTCAAATTCACAATGACCACATGTCAACATGCAATGGCATTTGCAACTTATTCGACTTCCAAAATGTGACATATTTCCGAGAGAATCCATCAGGAATTGATTAGGAACGGATTATAAAACATGGGTGTTGCATACAAGATCCGGCTTGGCGTGGTCTCTATATGAATGAAGGTTGGGAACAAAATAGAGCGTTTAGTGACATCAGCCAAAAATGAAAGTCTAGTAAAAGAAAAGCAACTGGTCAATCTTCAGTACAGCCAAGAGTACAGGCAGAGAGTTCTTGAAAATGAGAATAATGAGAAAATGAGAATTTCTTTCCAAGAGAACTTCACGCTGAACCTGCTCTATTCAAACAAAGAGAGCTCCGTACAAATAGGATTCTTTCAAACAAGCATGTCCACATCATTCAAGAGCACTGTAGCATGCTGTCCATACATAAAAGCGAGTGTTTGCAAGTATCCTTGCTTCTGCATGTTCACCTGTACGTCATCCGAACCGTTAACATTTAATGTGACTTAACGCTGCATGAACATGACTCTATTTGCACCTAAAGTTTTTTCGGAATGTTGGCAAAACCACATTTGACGAAAGCAACATCATGGTTCAGTGACATGACGTTCGTTTTTTTTTGTCCAGATCTATTAATTTTAAAAAACACAATAAAAATGCAATTTCTACTTGTAACAATTACTTAAAAAACATGTTCTTCATAAAAGAGGTATAAACAAATGAGGGTATAAATAATATACAATAGCCTCATTAGATGGATAGTTCACCCAAAAATGAAAATTACAATGATTTATTCACCCTCAAGCCATCCTAGATGTATATGACTTTCTTCTTCTTTTAGATAAATACAATCAGAGTTATATTAAAAAAAATGTACTGCCTTTTCCAAGCTTTAAAATGGCAGTGAATGGCTGTTGAGATTTTGAAGCAAAATAAAGTGCATCCATCAATCATAAAAAGTGCTCCACACAGCTCCGGGGGGTTAATAAAGGCCTTCTAAAGTGAACTGATACATTTGTGTAAGAAAAATATCCATATTTAAAACTTTATAAGGATTTTTGCAATTTTACAGTTAAAAATTCAGTTAAAAAATTCATAATCCTGTATACAATTGCAAGCAATTTATGTTTATATTCCCATCAGAAAATACAAACAAACTTTGTCAGATGATTTCCATTTTATAAAATACCATGTGGTGCAACCATCCAGAAAGTACCATTTTGGGACTTTTATGTTGAAATCCATTCAAAGATAGGACTTTGCATCATACAGCAATTTGCCAATGACCCATGGAAGCGTTGAGCAGGTTTGTAACTCTCTTTCAAATTTGGAAAAAAAAAAAACCTTTTTAACAGCTGGTATGTAGTTACCACATTTGGATATTATGTGGTATGACCTCAAAGAAACAATGAATATTTCCACTGCCAAGCAAAGTAAAATAAATGCTCGCCATACACTGTAAAAAATAAAAAACACAATTTGTTGAGTCATCTTAAAATAATTTGTTACCCTGCTGCCTTAAAATTTTAAGTTCAGTCAACTAAAATAAGTTTGTTCAACTTGAAATGTTAAGTTGTACTAAGTAACAACTTAAATATTTGTGTTTGGTAAACTTAACAGATGGGTAAGTAACCCAGCTGCCTTAAAATTTTAACTTGATTCAACTCAAATATCTAAGTTGTCAGTATAATTTAACATTTCAAGTTGAACAAACTTTTTTGAGTTGACTGAACTTAAAATTTTAAGGCAGCCAGGTTACAAATAATTTTATGTTGACTCAACAAATTGTTTTTTACAGTGTAGGCAGCTTTTTAATTCTGACCCTGCAGTTAAACACAAACTCCAGATTTTATTTTCTACTGTGAGAAAGATCTCAGAATCTGATCCAGCAACCTTCAGCTACTCTAAATTGACCCTTCGCAAAGACCCATCCCCTTAGTTACTGTTGCTACATCCGACAAACCATGACACTTTTATACCACACATCATGTTCTCATGAAGTGAAAAATACATCACGGAGCAAAGAGGACACTGACAATGTGCCAACATACAAGACAGAGCTGGTTATTTTTGGTATGAAAAGTCCACGTGTTCACATTTTGACATTTTGTTAAGAAATTCAAACAACAAATACTGTTTTGTGGCTCTGTAATGTGTCCTGACAGATCGCTGTATCTCTTCATCTTTGTTAGTCATAGCATGAAATAAACATGAATGAACATCAGAAGGTTTCTTGTTTGAAAAGATATCAATACACACCATTCTTTAAGTCCACCGACTTTAATCTACTTTCCTATCTGGTTTGTTTGTCGGACGAAATGGCATATTTTGCGTTATGATTGGTCAGATTGCCTGTTAATCAAACTCCCACGAAGGGTGAATTGAGCAGCCAAGATTAGGCAAAGTTCTGAAATATCTGGGGCCATGTGCTGCACTTTTCTCTTTAAATAGATGTTTAATGACATAAGGCCTTCGCATCATTTGGAGCGACCACTCATGTAGTGCTACCAATAATAGGAATAACTGTATTAAAATAAAAATAAAATATCTAATTTCTGTAGTTGAAATATGAATCACTGCTACAGTTTGCTTAAGTGAATGGTATTTTTTAAGCATTTTTATGCAATTTACAGGAAAATAAGTCTGCTAACTACATTTAAAAAAGCAACTCTGAAATTATAAAACAAAAATATGAGATCATTTAAAAAAAAATGCAGATACTTCATTTCTAAACACTATAATTACTGATAACATCTAAAAAAAATGTTTAGCATACTATAAAAATTAATTAATTTTAATATAAATCATGGTCGCACCACATGACATTTTTTAAGGCTATGGCCAATTCATCGAGATGAAAAAAAACACTAAAATCACGTAATTTAACATTTTTATATGAATTTGTGTGTACACAACATTCTTAATGTTTGAACAATCACAACAGATATTATTTTTTGTATTTTAACAAAAAAAAAAAAAATTTTTTGTATTGGCCTATTGAAAACGCTTATATAACAAAAACCGTAACTTCTAGCTTCAGTTAACTAACATACACACATTCATGAGAGAGTGGCTTTCCAGCAGATGATGTAGGCGTAGCATAAGCTCCAGTAAGAACATTCTAATCTCGTGAGAATCAAGTTTTGTTTACAGAAAAGAAAAAACAGTCTCCTCTTGGAAATTATTTGACATTTTGCCTTACAAATCCTCGTTTTGTACTTCTAATTTGTGACCGGAGCTTTATTTTGCTATCTTGCTATCTGCTCTTCAGTGTTCATCACTTCTCACCAGAGCTTACACTACATCTACGTCATCGTGTGAAAACATCACTCTCTCGTGAACACATGTACGACAGTTAGCAGAAGCCAGTGGTTACAATTAAAAATAAAAAAGATTTAAATATGGAATCTTTCAAGTTTTAAATATGGTTCTTTCAAAACCGCATAGATTTGCTTCAGAAGGCCTTTATTAATCCCCCAGAGCCATGTGGAGCACTTTTTTTTTATGATGGATGGATGCACATTATTGGACTTCAAAATCTCAACAGCCATTCACTGCCATTATAAAGCTTGGAAGGGACAGGACATTAATATAACTCCGCTTGTATTTGTCTGAAAGATGGAAGTCATGTAGACCTAGGATGGCTTGAGAGTAATTTTCATTTTTGGGTGAACTCTCTCTTTAAAAGGTGAAACTCTTGAAAATAAATATTTAAAAACTTCATGTGTCATGTTGTGCAACCAGTGTGCAAAAACCTCATGACAGTGTGTCTAGGTCAGTAAGTCTTTATCTTGGATGCTTCTACTTGTCGTCTAAACTCAAGTAAATAGTGTTGCTAATGTTATCATCATCTCCAATGATTCATCTTGACGTAGGATGATGAATGTTGCATCACATGGGCATCTTTGAAACAAAATTCTAAAGACTGAGTAATGCAGCTCAGGAAGGCATTCAAGCATTTCCTTCAACTGGGAAAAGACTGGGAAAGCTACCGAACTGAGCATCAGGAGCACGCTCAGGATAAACAACAATACATTTGTGGAACTTCTTACTATATTGTTGTTCTTCCAGCATGACAGCCAGAGCGGTCTGGGAGTTGCCTCCTGCGCCAAGACGAGGAGATGCCGGGGATTTCTTTATTGTTTTGGATGGTTGAGGTTATTTTTAATCCTGGAAAGGTAGGAACGCAGATAGAACTGGGGGTCCTGGCTTCGGTATTAATGTTTTCCCCTCCTCTCCCAGGAGCTTTTCTCCAAGTAGTATTTCGCACTTTCCCAGCCACCACCCTCTCAGACTCGGGCCACGGGATCTTCCTGACTTGAGGCAGATTGAAGAATCGATTGTGGCCCGATTCAAAGGGACAACCTGTAGATTTTTTGCAGACCACAATGCACGCCCCTAGAGAGCCATAAAATGTGCCGTTGGGAGGAAGAAGGGGTCCGTCCAAGGGGCTCGGAGCATTTTGTGAAAGTGTTGATGTGAGCCAAGCATGTCATCTGTTTGGGCCGAAGAAGTCGGAGCGCTGCCCACCCACCTGCAGCGTCTCCCGTTTCAGTATCGCTGTGCAGCATGCAGACCTTGAGAAACATTTAACAGCACTGAATCAAAAAAACAGCACGGATATCAAGGTCAAAGAGCGATTCCAGACAGACACGTGTCTATTTCAGATTACTAGAGGGTGTGGTCTAAGACCAGTGCTGTTTTCCTCCTCGGCCGTCCCATCGGATAGGCCTCCTGTTCCCTTCTGCCCGCGTAACGGACAATGCAAAGCAGGCCTCCAAAAGCACAAACAACCTGCGGCACATGGTAGATCCATCACCGGCCCTAAATGGGCCCCAGCGGAGCACGGACAGGTCAATATGTCAGCCTGTTATTACGACAGCAGCTCCTGCTTTGTGTGAACGGCCGCGTCCGCCACAGGTCTCAACTGTGGGAAACCAACCCTGAAAGAAAGAGTTTGTAGGTTTGAGTCAGGGAGATTGTTCACGCGTGATGGGGCGGAGCTCTGTCAATGTTGACAGATATTTTCATTAGCGAAGAAACGTTGTCATCACCGTCGGTTGCTCGAACCTCATCGCCTGGCATCTCAGTGTCAGGATTAGTTTAGGTGGATCTGACAGAGGTTAAAGTCCTTGAGATCTTATGAAACACCTGTGGTGTGGTATACAACACAGTCCTTTTTAGGCCGTGTACCATTACACACCCTAGTTCCCCATGATGTCAATATGTACATTGGAAATGAGTGATATTGGGACAGTGATGACTTGGTCTGCTAGCGAAACAACCTTCCAGTTTTAGAAAGATTTTGACTCCTCGGGAAGTGTACTTACCTCACAAGCGGATTGAGACACACCCTGGACCGAGCGTCGACGCAGGGCTGATTTAACAGGTGGAAAGTATGAGACTCGTGCAATTTCAGCAATGTGACTTGTCATGTTGCCTAAGCACTGACTGTACCACAAATCAGCATAATACATTTATACCACATTTCAGTGGAAAAGAAATGAGAGGAATTAAGCAACTGTGTCCAGAAAGTATAATTTTTCCATCGAGCTACAGCTTGTGATTAATGTGACGATGATGGTGAAACTTACAGTCAGTAAGGTAGATGGATTAGCACTCAGAAGAAACTGTTTACGGTGAAAGAACAGAATGATTTTCTTTTTGTCTGACTGAAATTTGTTGGTGACTATTCGCAGAACTGTAAATATGTACTTCACAGACTTTTCCAAATCTGCGATGCATTGAGATTAATCATATTAAATAAATGAGGCCGTTTGTGAAGTGATAGAGTGACTGACAAAAAAAGTTGTTTTGCAATAAATTACCATTACATCAGAATCTAAGCATGAATGTGCACATCTGATTTATTCCTATATTTTAATTTCCAAAATGTTACTAATTCATTGCAAACTGACAGATGAAAATTGCTTGTTAATGCACAAAGGTCAGAGAAATAACATGAGAATAACACAAGAAAGACAAATGGAGTGTTCATACTGTGTTTTTGTTTTCAATCCCAAAAACTACCGGGTAAAGCTCACGAAAACTGTCAAGAAACGTCATAATTCACACAAATACTTCACATTTAAAAATGAAGCTTGTATTTAGGACTACTAAATTATTTTTGCATTTTGACATTATTTTTTATTATAATTATGCACCCCTCCTACGCAATTTTAGGTTACTGTAAAGCCAAAAAATACATTTTTAGCACTGCAATACAAATAAAGAATGATATATCAGATAAATAACTAAATAAAACATCATAAATGTGACCCTGGGCCATAAAACCACTCGTAAAGTAGCACGGCTATATTTGTAGCAATAGCTAGAAATACACTGTCTGTATTGGTCAAAATGATAGATTTTTCTTTTATGCCAAAAATCATTAGGATATTAAGTAAAGATCATGTTCCAAGAAGATATTTTGTAAATTTCCTACCGTAAATACAACAAAACTTAATTTTTGATTAGTAATATGCCTTGCTAAGAACTTTATCTAGACAACTTTAAAGGCGATTTTCTCAATATTTAGATTTTTTTGCACCCTCTGATTCCAGATTTTCAAATAGTTTCATCTATTTGAAAATAGATACAAAATAGAGGTCGGAGATTGCAGATTGCACTGCACATACATCAGAAACGTGCTGTCAACGCTGCCCCACAACTTTTATTAATAAAATAGCCTAGATACTAGATCAATACATTATATTCCTCAGCAATGAGGTGGTAAAATCGCTGTTTTTGAAGTAACACAGCTTCATTGTTTGTAGAGAACGCGCAGACGCAGGTAACACACACACACACAGTCATCTCTAACGAGCCTTAACTGCTGAAAATAACCGTAATTTTTATCCGTCCGGTCAAATATTGCACTGCAAACATCATTAACAGCTTTAACTTGTCAAGGCTGGCAAATGGCCATGGTATAAGTGGGATAATGCACGGCTAGTTTTGCATTAAATGATTTAATGTGCTTCGCGTCGGGTAGTTCTTGGCCTTCACGTTGTGCATTAAAATTGCTTAATGCACAGCTAGCCGTGCATTATCCCTTACTTACATGCATTTATATAATTTGTGTAAGGTGTAGGGCCATAATATGTTCGTCCAATTATTTTCCTCAGTCCGAAGGCTACGTTGACAGACAGGCAGGACTGTCAACGTAGCCTTCGGACTGAGGAAAATAATATCTGCACACCTCCGCACACCCTGTTCTGGTCTGCCTGAGTGCGTTCATGTGTTTTGGAGAGTGATTTGCAGGGAGGGTGGGATCTTATGCTTTCAAAGCTAGCCTGCTATTGCTAGCCTCTCTGAAATCACCTGCCCTACCTTGAAATTTAATGAAGGCTAATTTAAAAAAAAATCATTTTCATGAATTGAAATGAAAATAATGTCCCAGTGCAAAAATAAGTAAGCAAAATCTTAATGGTCCTTCCTTTTTTTATAAAAAAGTACAGTTTATTTCATTTGATTTTTGGGTGAAATCAACATTTTTGCATGACATTCACCTTATGAGATCTGCCATTTGAGCTGTGGCGCTCATGTGGCCAAGTTTGATCCCATTCTGCTGCTTTCTACTTTTCCTGTCCTCTCCCTACTATTTATATCAACAAAAATCAAGATTAGAAACAAAAATTGCACCTGTATCCGGTTGGCTTAAGTCCTGTTCACACCTGGTAATACAGCTCAAGTCATGGGTTCAAATCCTAGAGCAGCGGTTTTCAATTCCAGTCCTCACGCCCCACCGCTCTGCATATTTTGCATGTCTCTCTTAGTTAATGCACCTGCTTCTGATAACCAGCTTGTCAGAATTGAGCTACGTGCATGAACTGTGTTCCAGTTGACACTGATCCCTAAACAGGGGAAATCCATTGAAGTTTACTTCACTTCGGGAACATTTATTCATGGATTTGCGCTGCACCGCTGCCTGCAGCGTCTTCACACACAGACAAATCTTACTAGAGAAGTGTGAAGTGTGACATAAATGCATCTGTAAATAAATACAATTTAAATTTATGTCTTGCATGCTTTAATGACTGTTAAATGGAACATATATGCTCGCTTCGAACTGGAATCATGGAAATTCCTGTGATGTCCACTTCGCAGGGCACTTATGTTCCAAAAGAACAAACGTCATACGTGATAAGAGATAACAGGGCTGAACGTTAAGGATTTTTCTACTGGCCCGGTCAGGCCACAGTTCATATTTTAATTTTCACTGGCCCTGCTACAATAAAATAACATAGTTGCTGTTATCGTTGTTTTCTTTTATTTTGATAAGTGATTCCTCAGCAAAAACTACTAGCCTAACAAATATAAAATTAAAACATAATTTGTTTGTTAAAAAATTATTTTATTATTATTTTATTACAAATGAAAAGATGCTTTAGAGAAAAAATAACAGACGGACTAAAAGGAGGCAAATTCAGTCTCTGCCAACAGGTGGCGCTTATGGAATAACACTGATAACACTGTTTCCTTGGTTACCGCTGTAAACAAAGCAGCGTCCTGCTTATGAACGCTACATATAAATACATATAAAATATGCAGAGCGGTGGGGCGCAAGGACTGGAATTGAGAAACGCTGTCCTAGAGAATTGATAATAAACTAATATCGAACTAATAAAATGTACAACTTGAAAGCATTGTAGGCTGATTTGGATAAAACAAAAAATATGCCAAACGTATAAATACAAACATAGCATCTGCCTCAGGTAACACATTACGGTTTACACCCAGTATTAACAATCTTTAAATGCATCTCCTGTAACCACTTTAAATTATTATATTATGATATGTTTGACCAATGTCAGAAGTAGCTTTTATTTTGACAGTAAGGGACTTTTATTTTGACAGTGCTAAGTAATTCTTTAAATTCTTGATTTCAAATTTTTGATTCAGTGTGTATTATATGTAAAATTAGATCTACCTGGCCTTTATTTGAGAAAATATGATTTCCAGTGCATACAAATTTAACAGATTTGTGCACTGTTGGTTACAGCATTTACTTCCTTTTTATTCATGTTTTAACTATTATTATATTTACAAAATGTTTTGAAATAAAATTAGTACAAAATGTAACTTTAAAATTAATAATATCAGATAAGTTCAAATTATTTTTTTCTTATTGATTAATTGTTTTTATGATTCTTTCAAATTTAGTAAATATGTAAAATAAATATAAATTTGCCTCAATAAACTCCTAATTTGCTGCTTATTAATAGTTAGTAAGGTAGTTGTTAAGTTTTGGGTAGGATTAGGGATGTAGAATATGGTCATGCAGAATATGTGCTTTATAAGGACTAATAAGCAGCCAATATGTTAACAATAGGCATGCTAATAAGCAACTAGCTAACATCAAGAATTGATCCCTATACTAAAGTGTTAACGTAGTAATTATAATGCATGTTATTTAAAGTATATAGTGTAAAATATATATGCTTTATATCGCCCACTGGTCATCCAGATATCAGCATCAGTCTTTAAAACAATCCATATCGGTTGACTACTACTGACCACTTGTGTTTGGATGACCAAGGGAGCATAATAATAGGTGTAAACAAGACCAAAGTGCCTAATCGTTGTAAAAGGTCATTGCCACCAACTCAAAAGCTTCAAAGCTTTTACCTCACCTCCTTGGTTTCTTCATAAATCTCTCTGATGATCCGTCCACAACTGCTACAGTGCAGTACCTAAACTACCTTTTCACCTCCCAACTCAATTACTGCTCTCAATTATCCACTTACTTGGAAACCCCAGGAAAAAGTTGCCTTTGGGTGACTGCTGACCTCACATAGCAGGACCTCAGCACTGTGTGTGTGTGTGTGTATGCGAGATCTGCAGGACCCTGAAGTGGAGCTCGCTACTACAAACACTCCCAGCATGTGAACTAATTAATCTTCCCAATCACCAGCCTGTGGGCATCACGGCTGTTTTCATTCAAGCAGGTTATTTAAAGAAAAACAGAGGAGCGAGAGGGAAGGAAACGCCTGTCTAGACGCCAGCCCGGGCAAGCCGTACATTTTCCAGGGGCGCTCCAGCAACGTGTGCTATTTCTCTCGCGCTTCCCTTCTGTGTCACACGGCCACCCCCTCTCCACCTTGAGCAGCCGCTACAGGTTCACAAAGTAAACACGCCAGGTGAATGAGAAATGATGGTAGCCCCTCAGCAAAACAGGTCTCCACGGCCGAGCGGCTCTCTTTAACACGCCTTGTCGTCATCTGCTCATTCTCCAGCACAAAGACACACTTGGCTAATCAATCACCCGGGCAGCTCCACAGGTCTGCCTGGGAGGCAGTGCGGCGCTGGCTTACTGCACAGGCAAACACTCACTCTGTGATTTTGGGGTCAATGTTGCCGATCCAGAGCCGATGACCGTCCTGTGCCGAGCCACCTGACAGGATGGAGGCATTCTCCACAGTCTCTGCTGCAGACTGCATTAGGCTCCTGAGAAAAGACAGAGAGCTGTTTCAGTGGCATTCAGGTAAGTGTGTGCCATAAGAATATATATAGGTATATGTATGTATATATATAAATAAAACTTTCCTCTATCTATCTATCCAACCAACCAACCATCTATCTATCTGACTGTGTGTATCTATCTGATTGTCTAACCAACCAACCATCCGTCTGTCTATCCATCTATCTATCTGATTGTCTAACCAACCAACATCCATCCATCTGACTGTGCATCTATCTGATTGTCTAACCAACGAACCATCCATCCATCTACCTGTCTATCCATCTATGTATATGACTATACTGAATACCTGACTGTCTATCTGACAGTCAATCTATCTATCTGACTGTCTAACAATCTATCTATCTATCTATCTATCTGATTGTCTAACCATCAAACCATCAAACCATCTATCTATCTATCTATCTATCTATCTGACTGTCAATCTATCTATCTATCTATCTGATTGTCTAACCAACAAACCATCATCCTATCTAAATGTCTGACTGTCTATCACACTGTCAATCTTTCTATCTATCTATCTATCTATCTATCTGATTGTCTAACCAACAAACCATCTATCTATCTATCTGTGTGTCTACCTGTCTCACTGTATCTATCTGACTTTCTATATATATATATATATATATATATATCTTTTAAACAATCATTCAATCAATAAATCAATCAACCAATTGTGTGTCTAACCAACCAACCACTGTCTACCCATCTATCTATCTATCTATCTATCTAACTGTATCTAACTAAATACCTGACTATCTATCTGACTGTCTAACCAACCATCTGTGTCTACCTGCCTGACTGTATATAACTAACCACATATCTGAATTACTATCTATCCAACCATGTCTATCAATCAGTCTATCCATCTATCTAGACAACAGTGTATATCACATAACAGATTACATTTACATAACTGATCTGACTGACAGCCATAAAAACTCTATTTTCTTCTCCAACGTTATTTAATTATAAGATATTCTCTTATGAAAGTGCGATACATGCAGGACAGTTATATTTCAAACCCCTTACTTTTGAAAACAATCATGACAAATACAAAAATAATATCCATGTGACGTTTTTCAAATCATGTAATTGATTTAGTACGCAAACACGGTCATATTATAGAAAAACTGATAAATAACATAAACCTAGCCGAAAAATAATTAATTTTACATATGAATGGCTGTTGTGCTAACAACTAGCAAGCAACGTTAACAGATTACATACATTAGCAGCGCACTCACCTCCTCTCGTGTTCCTCTTGTCTGCTCTTTAAACCTAAACTAAAAATACTGTGTACAAAATTTGGTGGCAACGCCTCAAAACCTAAAATTCATCTCGTTTATCTGCCACACGAACGAGTCAGACAAAACATTGAGTGTAGCCAGTTAGCTTAGCATTCATAACATCAACAACGGCGCCGGAGAGTGACGTTAACAACCGGTTCTGATGACGCAAAACACGAAAATGCGATGACATGTGCCCTTGAGCTGGCCATGTTGTCAAAAAGGGACTGTACTACAAGCCATGCCTGCTAAGATACATCTTTCTACATGAGGAAAGTGAGTATTGAGTTGTTTGTTATATTAACGGGATTCATTTATTTGCAGTCGCTATGTGTGTTTTTGTTTGTAGCGATGTGCGGGTTTGATTTCTGCACTGTTCATAATGTAGCCTCGCAGCATGGCACTGCTCTCAGTCTCCGTCAGCTGACAGATGCTTGGAGTTTATTTGTCATGTACTACAGTGTAGTAATGCACACTTGACTTAAGCTAAAATGAACAGCTTGCCTGTGCTGAAAAAAAAAAAAAAAAAAGCATGGAAAACTCGTATTCCTTCTAAATGATTCCTTGGGTAATGCTTGGAAACAGTGTTATTAATACCACAGGGCATAAATAAATGGAAGGCAAAGGAAAGCACGGGTTGTTGTTTTAGTTTCAGAACATAATAATCATATATCATTGGTTAAAGTGTTGTTATAGGGTGCCCTACTAAGATGAAGAATTATTTCACTTTTTTCCTAACTCAGGCTTCTGTTTTTTAAATGCTCCCTTTTAAGCACTTTCCTCTCCAAATGATGGATCATAAACTTAAAACCACTTTCTTTTCAGCACTCTATGGAAAGTATACTTATATATAATCATATTCATATTGGTAACATTTTACAATCAGGTGTCATTTGACATGAATGAATAATTACAGTATATTTATTACGCTGTTTATTAATCTTTGTTTATGTTAGTTAATAAAAAAGTCTTTGTTCAATTTATTTTACAGTGCATTAACTAATGTTAAACATAACTTATGTTTTTAGTAATGCATTAGTAAATGCTAAAATTAACTAAGATTAATAAATGCTGTAGAAGTATTGTTTATTCTTAGTTCATGTTCAAGAACCTTACTCTAAAGTGTTACCATAGTATTTAATTAGCTAGATGTTTTAGTTAAAAAATAAACTGTATGCACTGAGCATACATTAGGTAATTTAAAATAAAAGCATTTTTTAATGATAGATTTAAAATAGAACATTTCTAAAATGAACACTGTTCAGACAGTTTTATAATGATTATTTATTTTATTATCATTTCAAATCTAATCTTTATTCAGATGTAGCTTATTTATTAAAAATTAATTAATAATGACTTCAATAAACATTTTGCATAATAAATTTGTTTTTAATTCCTGAATTAAAATTTATTTTAATCTTTTTGGACATATTTTTACTATTTAAAATAACTGTTTTCTGTTTGAATATATTTTAAAATGTAATTTATTCCTATGATCCAAGCTACATTTTTTGCGTCATTACTCTATTCACATGATCCTTGAGAAATCATTCTAATATTCTGATTTGCTGTTCAAGAAATTATTATTATTATTGCTGTTATTATTATTATTATTATTATTAATTATCTTTTTTATATTTTATTATGTCTTTCAATTAAAAAAACACATTTAATGCAATTATGCAAATTAAGTTTTCCTTTGAAGACCTTTGAAGACCTAAAACAATAAACAAATAATTTAAAAGATAATTTATATTATTAGAATATTATACTTATTATCAATATTATTAGAATATTATTATTATTATTATTATTATTATTATTATCAATATTTAAAACAGTTAATTACTTTTTTCAGGATTCTTTGCTGAAGAGAAAGATCCAAAGATCAGCATTTATCTGAAATAAAAAACTTTTGTAACATTACACACTATACCATTCAAAAGCTTGGACTCATCATATTTTATTTTATTTTATTTTATTTTATTTTATTTTATTTTATTTTATTTTATTTTATTTTATTTTATTTATTGGGGAGGGATTATAGAAATTAATACTTTTATTTAGCAAGGATGCTTTAAATTGATCAAAAGTGATGATAAATATATTTATACTGTTACAAAAGATTTCTATTTCAGATAAATGCTGTTCTTCTGAACTTTCTATTCATCAAAGAAACCTGAAAAAATTCTAGTCAGCTTTTTTTAAACCTAATATATATATATATATATATATATATATATATTGAGTAGCAAATCAGAATATTTAAATGATTTCTGAAGGATCATGTGACTGGAGTAATGATGATAAAAAATCTGCTTTGAAATCATAGAAATAAATTACATTTTAAAATGTATCTAAATAGAAAGGCAGACCGACTGATTCATTTTCCCGACTGAACACATAAGAGAATGTTCACAGAATGTTCACGCTGCCTTTTCGATACAATGCAAGTGAATGGAAACGGTTCACCCAAAAAATCATTCTCTGTGACCAGATTTGTGTGGATTATTGTGATGTTTTTATCAGCTGTTTGGACTCTCATTCTGACGGCACCCATTCACTGCAGAGGATCAATTGATGAGCAAACTACACAATGCTAAATTTCTCCAAATCTGTTCTGATGAAGAAACAAACTCATTTACATCTCAGATGACCGGAGGGTGAGCAAATTACGTCGTAAAAGAGCAGCATGAACGTTCTGCTAAACATCTCCTCTCACGTGTTCAACAAGTGAAATAATACATATTTGCTCCTGTAATGTAAAAGGTTTATAATAGAGTTACTGCACAATGTCAGTTGCGGGCAGTGGCCTTATATATCATGAAATACAACCACTGGTTTACATTACCGCAACCAAACCTGATATGCAACACTGTCTCAGTTTTTACAGTAAGACCTTTAAGAGTTCACACTGTAAACATTTCTTTCATAAGGTGAGCTCACACAATAAGGGTACGCCAAGCGCTCTCATTCCTACCGGTATGAATCAAACGGCAGCGCACTGTAACCAACAGACCACCTGTGCAACAGTTTTTCTGCTTGACGGCCTCTGTAAAAACCACCATCACCTCTTCTCCATCCACACCCTGTGGACCAAAACACCCGTGTCGGACAACTCCCATCTCGCAAGGACGACAAGAAGAGTCACGCTTTTCATTTTTTGATCTGCGTCTAACCGAAACAGCTGCGGCACCCATTCAACCTGCAACATGCATCATCAAGGGCAGATAAAAATCGCGGCTTGTGCGTGTTTGGGGGGAAAAGCTTTAGCGGCTGCTATTAGACCCGTGCCGTGGAGTTATCTTTATCACAGCAACTGTAAAAACACACGGCCAAACTTGTTTCAGTCTCTGTCCTTTGGAGAAGCAGAAGCCGGGCTGTATTTTGACTAGCGGGATACCTCGCTCTAGACAAAACAAAGAAGCAATGACAGAGGCGCAAGCAACCCGTGAGGTGGCTTGTTCCAGAGCACCTGCAGAACAGAGCTGTTGTTACAGTCCACGCTGATAAACAACCACCAGTTGAAGATTTATGCTGCGAAACAGTGGGAAACCAAGCGGCAGCGACGCACATCGCAGGACTCGGAGTCTCCGCTAATGAGCTGATGAGTTGAATCAGATGTGTTCGATTAGGGAGACATCCCAAATGTGTGGCGTTGGGGGACCTCCAGGACCAGGATTGAGGAGCACTGCCCTAACCCTGAGTATTAAACTCAGCACTGTTTGTGCTACGGACATGAATGATACGTCAAATGGTGCGGCTGCAGGGGAGTTGTGCTATTACTTTTCTAAGCCATCAGACTTACAGTTTTCACCTGGCCGACTATAAACAAGTTGGGGAAATGTATAAACTTACATTGAAGAAAAGTCCTGAGCTGTATTAAGGGACTAGAATATCACAGAAACTCACACAGGGTAACATGAACACCCTATCAACATGATAAAAACGTACTACATTGCTAAAATGCCATTGTGGTGTGCAACCGTTTGCATGCACATTTCATCTAAAAATGTGCTTAAAAAAATTGATATGGATTGTTACATATATTCTATATAAAATTGTACATTAATCTATGTAATTGAAATATTTTAATAAATAAAAAATGAAAAAACAATTCATCAATACATTGACTCGAAAAAAGCCTTTGTATGATACATTTATTTTTAATTTTCATAATTAAAAATAATTTTTATACTTTATATTTTGGGGATATAAATATATATACTGTAATTAAAACTTTCTTGAGGGGAAAAATTTATTTATTTATTTATTTATTTAAAGTAATTTTATATATATATATATATATATATATATATATATATATGGCATAGAGTATGCCATACAACAAATAACATTAAAATTAAATTTAATTAAAAAATCAAAACAGTTCATGAATACAATGATTTGAATAAAACTTTTGTATGTACATTTATTTTTTATTTTCTATATTAAATTAAATTAAATTAAATTATATTATATTTTCTGGGATATAAATATATACCATAATTTAAAACTTTCCAGGGAAAAAACTTATTTTTAAGTATTGCTTTGTTTTGTTTTTTTGTAATTTGGCACTGATTATGTTGCATATATAAATATATATATATATTTATATATATATTAATTTTATTAAAATATTTTAATTTTAAAAAATGAAAAAAAGTTATAATAACAGTTAACACAACTAAAAAAACACAATTAAAATGAAATTTAATTAAAAAATAAAAACAATTCATAAATACAATGACTTGATTAAAACGATTGTATGATACTTTTTATTTTCCTAATTAAAATTTGTTATATTATATTATATTATATTATATTATATTATATTATATTATATATATTTTGGGATATGAATATATACCATCATTTCAAACTTCTTGAGGAAAACACATTTTTAAGCATTGTATTGTTTTATTTTG
This sequence comes from Labeo rohita, assembly GCF_022985175.1. NCBI lineage: Eukaryota > Metazoa > Chordata > Actinopteri > Cypriniformes > Cyprinidae > Labeo > Labeo rohita. The sequence continues at coordinate 18,679,007 of NC_066878.1, forward strand.
TTTGTTTGTTTGTTTTAAGTAATTTGGCACTTATTCTGGTATATATGTAATATATATAAAATTTTTCATCTAGATACTAATTTAATTAAAATATTTTAATGATTAAAAAAATGAATATGTTATGAGAAAACAACTAAACAACACTAACAACTAAAAAAGACAATTTTAATTAATTAAAAAATTAAAAACAGTTCATAAATACAATGACTTGAATAAAACCTTTGTAAGATACTTTGATTTTAAATTATTTTCCTTTTTTAGTTTTCCTAATTATATTATATTATATTATACTATATTTTTGGGGATATATAATATATACCATAATTAAAAACTTCTTAAGATAAAAGAAAAATTGGCATGAATATGAAGCAGCTAATTTTTTTAAAGGTTTGAAAAACATTTCTTCACCAAATCGAAGTAATGTGGTGCAACTAAAATGCAGAAAAAAATAAATCAGATAATTATTTCACAAAGAGGGCCCCCTTAGACCCTCATAACTGTCAATACATTGTTTAAAATATCAGTAATTTGACCTTTTAGGACAATAATAATCATTAAAATAAAAATAAGTATTAAAAAAGGTGTTATTCAAAGTGAGTCATAAAATGTTCTTGTCAAAACAAGCATGACTACAGCAAGTTCATGCATTTTAAAGTTGTTTTAAAAAATTGTTCCTTTTCTTTATCTTTAACATTCATATTTGTCATTTGGCTATGCTTTTGAGGTCAGCTTAACTGTACTGATGAAACTGATGGTTTGCATTTCTGTCTCTGTATGGGTCATTTTTAGATTTTAGAGACGCCCCCTGGTGGCAACATTGAATGTTAACCAGTGGCTAATGTGTTTTGCTTCTTTGCATCTTTCCTTCTTTTTCTTTTTCTTATGGAGTATCACAAAATCTATATTTGATGTAAAGTCACTCTGTGTTTTTCATCCTTGCATGAAATACTTTTCCCTCCTTTTTTCAGTATTGTGACCACAGACATGGCATTGAGTCATCTTAACCTCCTGCGACCAGCATTGTGCAGATTTCTGCCCTCCGTTGTGAGGACCCCGCTGGTGACCAGTTCAAGAGTCCCCTCTCTACCCCACACGAGCCGTCCCGCGGTTCTGCCGAATTACGTCCGTCATTATGCCACAAAGAAGAGTAAAGGTGAGTGGAGCACGGCAGCTACTTATCCCTCACACAGCCACAACAAAGAGCGTCCAGCATAGGGGTAGAAGTGGATATTGTGTTTGTTTTCCATAGCAGCGCTTGTTTAGGTTCACTCAAGTGGGCTTTGAGCCCATATGAAGGGAGGAGAAATTCCCTCTTTCCCCGTCTGACCTCCAAATCCTGCTTTCATTTGTATTTGCTAAGACAATCAGCCAGCATGCTGGTCACAGTCTTTCATTTCCATCTCCAGCTCTTCTTTTGAAGCCATCAGTGATGAAGACATTAATGTTTCTTTCTTCTTTGTTGCTTGTTTTATATGTTAGCGAAGGCAAAAGGGCAGACCGCTAAAGTGAACATCAATGCGGCATTGGTGGAGGATATTATCAGTCTGGAGGAGGTGAAGGAAGACATGGCTGCTGTCCTGACTACTCTGAAAGAAGATTTCAGCCGCAACCTCAGCATTCGCACATCACCAGGTCAGGCAAGACACTGACACGCAGACCACCCTGTGCTTTTAACCCGACACTGGGACACTGGGACACAGGTTTGACTAAATAGCCCCCACTGGTAGATGTTGTTACTGCAACATCTGGCTGCTTCTTTGAAAGCTGTCCAAAAATATGTGAATGTTCTGATGAAATCCATTTTTGCAAGAAACTCATAAATACTTCATTATAATAGATTTATGAGTTTAGTTGTTTTTTGGAGAGGTCTTAAAGGGGTCATCGGATGCAAAGTTCATTTTAACATGTTGTTTGAACATTAATGTGTGTTGGCAGTGTATGTACAAATCGACCATATAATGATAAAAATCCATGCAGTGGTTTTTAATTAATCTGTAAAAATAATATCCCCACGATAGTTTGATTGACATGAGCGTCTCAGATCAGCTGTAACAGTCCGACCTCCACTGTTTCGATGCTGGAGCAGGGATGTAAGTTAGAAAGAATATCTCCGATTGAGCGATTGAGGTGTTGTGTTGCTGGATGTAATAATGAACATAGTGGTCGTCATTTACTCCCGACATCTGAGCCGCTGAAGATGCAGTGGATTACGTTTGTTTGTGAAGGGAATGCACCTCCCGATCTACATATATCCGTCTATGTTCGCGCAAATCATTCATCATCCAGCTTCACCTACAGCAGAAATGAGTATAAGGTTTTTTAATGAATCTCTGCAATCACCTTTCCTAATAACATGTTTTTTGAGGAAAACATTTCAGCATTTTTCTCCATATAATAGACTGATATGGTGCCCCGATTTTGAAAATGCAGTTTAAATGCGGCTTCTAACGATCTTAAATGCGGTTGTAAACAATCCCAGCCTGCAGATCTACATCACTGCAGAAGTACCGACACAGTCTTTGCAAAGTGAGCATGCAAAGAAGATCAAACACCCTTAACAAAAAAGATAAAACAGCGATATAGGACGATTTTGAAGTTGGGGGAGAACATGAGATGGGAGTTTTTCAACATACCACAACTGTCATGAACCGAAACCAAAACAGAGTTCAGGAACAGCAAGACAAGACGAGCATTTGACATTAAAAAGTATATAAATTGTATAATTTTTATGAAAATAACAGAAAGACCCTTTTTCCTCGGCCGGGGTCGTTTACAACTGCATTTGGGATCGTTTGAAGCCGTATTTAAACTGCATTTTGAAAATTCAAAATCGGGACACCATATCAGTCCATTATATGGAGAAAAATGTTTCTCTAAAACGTTTTCCTCAAAAAACATAATTTCTTTACGACTGAAGAAAGAAAGACATGAACATCTTGGATGACAAGGGGGTGAGTAAATTATATGTGAATCTTTGTTTTGGAAGTGGACTTCTCCTTTAAGACCCTAAAAAATCAGTCACCACAATCAACTTGTGGAAAATGAGCATCCGATGACCCCCTTTAAAACCGTTGAACTGTTGTTGAAAAGACCTCACGGAATTGGAATTAGAATGACAGAAACAGGAACGGACAGAATTGCTGATAATTCTACACAGTCACACAACAAGGATTTACATAATTTATTTGGACTAACTATGCCTATGTAGTCACTGATATGTAGAATACATTTGTTTCTCAACATATTTCTCTAAGTTTAAGGGTTCAATACTGTCAAAGCAGTAGTATGATTTTATATAGTAGTCTACAGCACAAAAATGTCCATCATATTTTTTTCAGGTAACTTTCATTTTAAAGTTGAATTAAAGAAGTTCACTTCCAGAGCAAAAATTCACAGACAATGTACTCACTCCTACAGCGATGTAGGGCACCACTGAAGTCCACTATTTGGAGAAAATTACTGAAAATGTTTTCCTCAAGAAACATAATTTCTCATTGACTGAAGAAAGAAAGACATGAACATCTTGGATGACAAGGGGGTAAATTATCTGTAAATTTTTGTTCTGGAAGTGGACTTCCCCTTTAATGGATTATTATTATTATTATTATTATTATTATTATTATTATTTGTTACCTCATGTTTGATTTATGATAATGTATGTATATAATAATTTATGATAATATATTTATAGATAATTTGGTAAAAATTACATGTCATAGTGCTGTCAAATGATTAATCGCGTGTATATATAAATACACACACATACAGTCTATATTTTGAAAATATTTACACGTGTACACTACCGCTCAATAGTTTGGAATCAGTAAGACTTGTAATGTTTTTTAAAAAAGTCTCTTATGCTCATCAAGACTGCATTTATTTGATCAGAAATACAGAAAAAAACAATAATATTGCAAAATGTTATTACAATATAAAATAATGGTTTTTATGTTTAATATATTTTAAAATATAATTTATTACTGTCATGCAAAGCTGAATTTTCATCAGCCGTTACTCCAGTCTTAAGTATCACATGATCCTTCAGAAATCATTCTAATATGCGGTTTTATTATTAGAATTATCAATGTTGGAAACAGTTGTGCTGCCAAATACTTTTTTGGAACCTGGGTTTCCTTTTTTTTTTTTTAGGATTCTTTGATGAACAAGAAGTTAAAAAGAACAGCATTTATTCAAAATATAAATCTTTTCTAGCAATGTAAATCTATGCTATCACTTTTTATTAAATGAACACATCCTTGGTGAATAAAAGTATTAATTTCTTAAAAAAAAAGAAAGAATAAAAATTCACTGATGCCAAACTTTTGAACAGTAGTGTATATTGTTAGAAAAAGTATCACAACTGTTTCCAGCACTGATAATAAATCAGATTTCTGAAGGATCATGTGACACTGAATACTGGAGTAGTGATGCTGAAAAATTCAGCTTTAATCACAGAAATAAATGTGATTTTTAATGTTGTTTTACATCATAGTAATATTTCACAATATAACTTTTTTCTATATTTTTGAGCATTACAAACATATTTAAAAATCTTACTGATCCCAAACTTTTGAGTGGTAGTGTACTTTTTTATTCATATAATCAATATTATATATAAATATATTTAATATATGCGTGTGTGTGTATTTGTATGCACATTGTAAATATACAAAGTACACAAAGTTATATTATGTAAATAAAATAATAATAATAATTCACGATTAATCATTTGACAGCACTAGTTTTACAGTTATTAGAGTGTAATAATACAGTTACAGCATAATTTTGGATTTAATTCTGTTAATTCCATTATTTAAATTCAAGTTCAAATTGCAGTTCTGTCTCTGCACTTTAAATTCAGTTCAGATATGAAAGATACAATTAAATGAATTAATAAATCATATCCTAAATTAAAGAGACTTTTAGTCATTTGATGATATCTGATATATTTTTACATCTATCTATTTGGTGTCATTTACTTGTCATCTACATCAGTGCTTTTAAACAAGAAGTTCGCTTCCAGAATAAAAATTTCCTGATGATTTACTCACCACCATGCCGTTTAAGATGTTGATAATGTCAAGATTCAGTCAAAAAGAAATGAATGTTTTTGAGGAAAACATTCTAGGATTTTTCTCCATAAAGCTCAATAGTGGCCAACAGGTTAAAGGTCAAATTGCATTTTTAATGCTGCTTCAAAGGGCTCTTTCATTTTCTAAAAAAAAGAAAAATCCCAAATACTTGCTCACGCATTATGTAATTAAATTATTTTTCATTTTCTAAAAAAAAGAAAAATGTATGAACTTTTTAACCACAAATACTTGTGGCTCAAACTCACGCATTATGTAATTACACACAAGTGACACAGCTGGAAGTACCGGTGTTCGCAAAGCAAATGTGCAAAAAAAGTCGAGATAAATCAATACAGATAAATGCAAGCAATACAGGTACAAACAGAAAAAAGATAAACCAACAATGTCGGATGATTTTGAAGTTGGAGAAAATCTGTGTTTTTTGCCCTACCCTACATTTTTGAATCAGAGTACACAGATGAAGAAGTAACCACAAGTGACCTTTCCATCATGATTACATAATGTTTGAAATCATAGACGTTAGGGATGCACGTTATTGGATTTTTGCCGACATCTAATATGGCGATATTTTCAGCTAATTTTGACCGATAGCCAATGCTGATACCAATACCGATATATTTCCTTTTGTTTGGAAACAACACCAAGTCTCTCCTGTGCAGAAATTATAAGCAAATTATTTTTAATTCTGGTTAGTTTTTAACAAGAACTTATTTGTTAGAATTAAATAAACATTAAAGGAGAAGTCCACTTCCAGAACAAATATTTAAAGATAATTTACTCACCCCCATGTCATCCGAGATGTTCATGTCTTTCTTTCTTCAGTCGTAAAGAAATTATGTTTTCTGAGGAAAACATTACAGGTTTTTTCTCCATATAATGGACTGATATGGTGCCCGTGAGTTTGAACTTCCAAAATGCGGCTTTAAACGATCCCAGCTGAGGAAGAAGGGTCTTATCTAGCGAAACGATCAGTTATTTTCTAAAAAAAATTACAATTTATATACTTTTTAACCTCAAATGCTCGTCTTGTCTAGCTCTGCGTGAACTCTGTGTATTCCGGTTTAAGATAGTTAGGGTATGTCGAAAAACTTCCATCTCATTTTCTCCAACTTCAAAATCATCCTACATTGCCGTTTTAACTTTTTTGTAAAGGGCGTTTGACCTTCTTTGCATGTTCGCTTTGTAAACACTGGGTTGGTACTTCTGCAGCGAAGTTGGAGAAGAAAATGAGATGGGAGTTTTTCGACATACCCTAACTGTATTGAATCATAATAGGTTAAAAAGTACAGAAATTGCCAATTTTTTTTGAGAAAATAACAGATCGACCCTTCTTCCTTGGCTAAAATCGTGTAGAGCCCTTTGAAGCTGCATTTAAACTGCAATTTGGACCTTCAACCCGCTAATCCCCATTGAAGTCCACTACATGAAGAAAAATCCTGGAATGCTTTCCTCAGAAACTTTAATTTCTTTTCAGCTGAAGAGAAAAAAAGACATGAACATTTTGCAAGATATGGGGGTGAGTAAATTATCAGGAAGTTTTTATTCTGGAAGTGAACTGATTCTTTAAGCTCCATTCCTGGAGAGCCAGTGTCCTGCAGACTTGTCTGTATTTGCAAGCAGTTCTGCACACCTTTATTAGCTTGTTCGGATGTGTTTGGTTACGGTTGAACCTAAACTTAGCAGGACGTTGACCCTTCGGGACTGGAGTGGAGGAGCCCTGATCTACATTATCAATGTCAGTGAGGTTACACAAGGGTAGGGAAGTATTGTGTTGCCTCGTCCTCCCATGAGGATCAATGCACAACGATCAACCGTTGCACATGTTCTGGCTGTGACTATTGTTCCACAAGGTGGGGTCACCCTGTTTGCGATCCTACTTCCTGAAGTACATCCAGGTCGACCCCGTTCACTCCAGCCCAATCCCTAAAGACCCAACAGTTGGGCATTTGGGACTTGTGGTTGTGGAGTCCATGTTCTTCCTCTTCACCTCTTGACCTTTGCCAGTCCTTCCCTCAATGCTCCTTGATCCAGCTTGGACTTGGTTCCACGGAGTGAATATAAAAAGTCGGTAAGATGGCAAAACATTCTTTTAAGTAAATGATGGAATCATCTGGATTTAATTAAGCTGCAAGTTTATTATGAAGGACAGGAGAATCACCTTTGCCGAGGGAACGAGGTTGCAGAGTGCAGGATTAATGTGGTGACCTGGTGTCTGGGCACACTGCACAAGGATTACGGCCTGTCGGTCTGTCATCTATAGGATAGAACGCTTACGCTTGGATCACCGCAAATATACCTTCTCTTGTTCCAGATAAATCTGCCGTCAGAGTACATCGCCTCACAGAGACATTTGTATTTTTCCAAACACCTCATTGGTCAGTGTTTCTAACAAAAGGCTCAAACAGCCATCGTATATGTATATGATGGTTCTTCTGCAAGCAACTAAATATTCTAAATATTGACTAACCTTTAGGTTTTTGAAACGGGGAGGGCAACAGCTGGTACCATGACCAGGAAGAGCCCATTTGGCTAATAGTTTCCCTGTTAAACTTCAAGGTTTTTAGTGGAGGAAACAGCAATATGTTTCATAGAAGCGTTAGCAGATGTGAAGGCTTCCAGGTAGCACGCACACACAATCTGAGGTGGGATCCAGAGCCAAATCTCTCCATACCTTTGCTCATGATGAGATGGAGGTTTGGGTGAAGTCCCATATGCACTGTTGAACCCACTGAAGATTGAACAGAAGCTGGTTTTCAAGGTTAGCAAAGTATGATCTTCTTAGATGTTACTGTTCAACTGCGAACTATATGGAGAAGTTCTTGAGTGTTTTCTTTGGTCAAAAAGGCACATGCAGGTTCTCTCGTGAAAGATCAAAGTGCAGTGCGTCTCAGCTGTTCTCTGGTCTTTTAGAAGTGTGGGTTAAAGTAAGGTAAGACTGCAGACAAAGGGTGGGAGACAGAAACACTGCTGTGTGAGGTAAGGCAGATGAGGGAAGGAGACATGCTGGCGAAATGCTCTGGTTTTCTGTCTGGAGAGAAAGGAATGGCTGCTTTCATCCCTCAAGGAGAGCGAGACATGTCGTCACAACAGACATCGAAAGGTGCCTCTTCTTTTGCAACCTTTCATTTTTTTTGAGACTGCTCGGGAAAGGATACAAAATGCAGGCAAATGTCTAGTTGTCAGACAGTGAAGGTAGTTATTGCATTGTTTTTTTTGAAGGGATGGTTCACCAAAATAAATCCAGCCTTGTGTGATTCCAAACCTTCTGTGGAATTTTGAAAAATGTCTCTGTTTTTTGTACATACAATGGTACATACAGTGTTGTTTTGGGCCCTAATGACTTTCATTGTATGAACAAAAACAGTCGAAACATTCTTGAGTTCAAAAACATTCTTTTTCGCTTCATGCATTTCCTGAGAATGGAACCCATGACCTTGGTGTTGCTAGTGCTGTGCTTTACTCTTGAAGTTTCAGAAACGCCCCTTAAATGTTTTGGCCTAACTAGCTCAAACTGTAAGCATCTTGTCGGCTGATTCCTTACTGGATAGCTCCAGTATCCCATGGCAAAACTGTATATGAAATGGGGATAGGGGATATGACCAAAATCACGATATGAGTAATTCTATTTCATGGTAAAGATATATTATGATTGTTTTAAATAAGGTCTTTATGATATCAATTTTTGATACCATAGAAATTTCATCATTCTTGTCACCAGTGTCAATATCACAAAATAAGAAACTGTTTACAAGCAATAGGACAGAAAAACTACAGTGGAACAAATAAAAAAGAAATACTGCATATGTTGTATAAAGTCATCAAATGTATAAAAACACTGCAAATTAAATATATATTTCTTATTATTAAAGTTACAAAAGTGATTTAGTCAAGAGCAGTGAGAGATTTTTCTCTCGTTTGTTGTTTGATTAACATTAGTTCCCTATGAAATCTGTTTATTTTTTTCCAAATTTGTTTTTTTCTATTTTAATTTTTCTGGATTCCATTTTTTTTTTTTTTTTTTTCAATTTTTCAAGACTAAAAAATATTTTTAAATATTAATAACAAAATTAAAAAAAATATTAATCAAAAAGTATGTCTAACTGAATAAAAGTGACATTTTTTTAAGGCTCTATGAAATATTTTTTTCCTCTCTCTCAAATTCCAAATTCTGTGTTTCAGTTCATTTTCTGGATTCCATTTTAATGTTTTCATTCAATTTTTATAATCTTTTTAATAATTCTTTTTTTCAGAAATACTGTGTTGTGTATTTACATTTTTCTGGTAAATAAATTCTGGTAAATCATTTTTCTGGTAAACATTCCTTAAAACAATGTTTTTATAATAATTTTATTACTGTTATTATCATTTCATTAAAGGAACACTCCACTTTTTTTGAAAATAGGCTTATTTTCCAACTCCCCTAGAGTTAAACAGTTGAGTTTTAACGTTTTCGAATCCAATCAGCCGATCTCCGGGTCTGGCGGTAGCACTTTTAGCATAGCTTAGCATAGATCATTGAATTTACCAAATCACTCAAAAATTACCAAAGAGTTTCGATATTTTTACTATTTAAAACTTGACTCGTCTGTAGTTACGTCATGTACTAAGACCATAGTTCCTAGCCATATCGACCTAGAAAATCGCAACTTTTCATTTTCCGTCAGTCTTAGTACACAATGTAACTACAGAAGAGTCAAGTTTTAATAGGAAAAATATCGAAACTCTTGTGTCATTTTTGAGCGAGATGCTAACGGTCTAACCTGATTCAATGATCTATGCTAAGCTGTGCTAAAAGTGCTACCGTCAGACCCGGAGATCGGCTGAATGGATTCAAAAACGGTAAAACTCAACTGTTTAACTCTGGAAGAGTTGGAAAATGAGCCTATTTTCAAAAAAAGTGGAGTGTTCCTTTAAGTGATATATTTCTGTCATAGTTTCTTCAAGTTAAACCAACCTTTTATTTTGACAGGTTACTGTGAAGACCTTTAAGTTTCTGTTTGTATATGATATAACAATTTTTTTTCAAGAGAAACAGTAAAATGCTCATGAAGTGACTCTTAGAGCAGTTCAAGAGATTGTTCATGTACTCATGTATTGAGGCGGCAGAGGCTGAAAACACGGCGAGCGTCACGCACTCTTCAGTATGTGTGTAGTAAACGAAATCGTGCGTCTGCGCCATTCATTCACACAGGGACACACAAAACATGCAGGATTCATATTTGAATAGTATTTTTGCAGTTTAATTTGGCAATTTGTATCAGACAGCTCACACATATAGCGAAGTAAGTTCTCTTTTGTTGCTGATTGCGTTTCAATGGCTTAAAATCACTTGTTTTTAAACCGCAATGCTTAAAAACACACGCAAACGATACGTTTTCATAACCACATAACACAGCAAGGTAACAGTGATAGAAACAATAGTCCAAAATCTCTACCATTTGACAAATTTCTACCGGTTAATCATGTCTACTGGTATACCGCACACCCAAATATCAAACATATCACATATACTCTGATTAATTGTGCTTTTCGCTTTCAGTGAGGGCAAAAATGTTCCTATAATGTCTATTAACAAGGAGGTGTTATGAAACTGTATGCCATTTTAACTGTTGTATTGCCAGTTTATTGCTATGTTTATTTTATTTTAAGTGGCAAATGGTTGAATAACTCGCTTAGAAAGTGTGGCGAAACCCACTGGTTAACGAAGGATTGTGTTCTTATGTGTTCTCAGGTGCGCTGGACCACATCACAGTCACCACAAAGGATGGCAAATTTCCACTCAACCAGCTGGGCCAGATATCCATGAAGTCTCCTCAGCTACTTGTGGTCAACATGACTGGCTTCCCAGAGGTACGGAACCGAACTACAGATGGTTTCCTAGCAGAACTTCTCATTTCATACCGCCGCATGCGAAGTCAAACACATACACGCATACCAAAAACACAGTCTTTCTCCTACTGAAACCTGAGTGTGATGGACTCTTTCCAGCCTGGTTTCAGAGAAATTGATTGATTGTTGGGGGAAGCCCTTTGTTCTTGGAGAACGATTGAAACGTAGGCCAAGACTCTGTGGTTAGCTGTCAGGCCAGGAAATGACCGCAGAGTGCCCTCTGCAACTTAGACCTGAGCTAATGTGTGATATCTCTCTCTCTTTTCGGTGTCTTTCTGCCTCGCTACACATTACGAGTCGGTGTCTTTCTGGTTTTCCTCTCCTCCTCCTCCCGTCACCACACTCTCTCCGCTGAAATATATGAGTTCTTTCTGCCTGATGTTCAGATAACCCTAATGAGATTAATGCTCTCACTTCTTGGCCTATGTACCAAAGGCTCTGGTTTCCTGGTGGCTCTGAAACCCACCAATCTACTTTAGTCATCCATCCTGGGAGACTTCAAGCCAAAGATTGCACGTATGTAAGGGATAATGTACAGTCAGCCGGTCATTATTGCAAAATAAACCTTGATGGGATGATCATTTGGTGTTTTGCATCACCCTGAAGCTTTGGCTTGAAGCTTCTGTCAAGAAAAATAGTCCATTGCAACATATCAGCCAATCGATAACACTCTTATAATATTACAATTTTAATCAAGCATTACACAGAGCCATGTCATAAATCCAAAAATGTAACTTTTCCTTGTGATAACACCAGCTGGGGTGACGCGTTATGTTATTGATCTAACAATTAACCATTTGCAAATGGGTTTGCCTTTCTATTCATCACTTCTATATTAAAATAATAGTAAAAAAGACCCTGCACAATATTACAGGGTCGGATTTCATGCTCAGATGACCATAATGCCATATGTGGGCGTTTAGGGTGTCAGGAAAAACTGGCCATTACCTAACAGGCCTGCAAAAAACAACACAGAGGTGACCGGCCCGGACCAAAAGCAAACAGCTTCGTGATTGTTCTAATCCATTACGCACTCTTTGGGAAGAGGCTGTTGTTTTCCAGTCATTCATTAAAGGGCCGGAGAAGGTACAGGCTTGTTGAGAAACCCCAGTGGCTGTTGTGTGTTGTGGTGCAGACAGCAGTCATTAGCTTTCGCTCTCTGTGTGCCTGTGTGGTATCCAGAATCATTAAGAACATGAGTTTTTTTAGCCCACAGTTTCTCGAGCGACTTTGAACCCTGTTCGCGTTTTAATCACAAGTGCAGAGGGTTACAGGGTTTTTTTCAACTTGCTAACCAGAACAATACTGGTTTTACCGTAAAATTATGAACCACCAGGAAGTAATGATGGATGACGATCAGAGAGGAATTGCACTCACACAATGCCTGAGAGTGAGTCAGACCTCACAAGAAATGCATTTAACATAAGAGGAATGTGTGTACAGTACATGTGTATGCGCTTTTTTGTCTGTTTCTGGTTTCGGTAAATAAAAAAAGATTAACTGTATGAGTTATAATTGTATCGTTCCATTATTAATTGTACAACAAAATTCTGTGGTGAATATGTACAGCCGAAGTCAAAAGTTTACATACACCTTGCAGAATCTGCAAAATGTCAATTATTTTTAGCAATATAAGAGGGGTCATACAAAATGCATGTTATTTTTTATTTAGTACTGACCTGAATAAGATTTTTCACATAAAAGACATTTACATATAGTCCACAAGAGAAAATAATAGTTGAATTTATAAAAATTACCCTGTTCAAAAGTTTACATATACTTGATTCATAATACTGTGTTGTTACGTGAATGATCCACAGCTGTGTTTTTGTTTAGTGATAGTTGTTTGTGAGTCTCTTGTTTGTCCTGAACAGTTAAACTGCCTGCTGTTCTTTAGAAAAATCCTTCAGGTCGCACAAATTATTTGGTTTTTCAACATTTTTGTGTACTCTTTCCAACAATGATGGCATGATTTTGAGATGCATCTTTTCACACTGAGGACAACTGAGGGACTCAACTATTACAGAAGGTTCAAACACTCACTGATGCTCCAGAGGGACAACGGTGCATTAAGAGCCAGGGGGTGAAAACTTTTGAACAGACTGAAGATGTGCACATTTTTCTTATTTTGTCTACCTTTTTTTTTTTTTTTTTTTTTTTTCATTTAGTACTGCCATTTAAAAGTTACAGAAGATACTTGCATGTTTCCCAGACGACAAAATAAGTTCAATTTACCCTGATCTTCAAATTCAAAAAGTTTTCACCCCCCCGGGCTCTTAATGCATTGTTTTTCCTTCTGGAGCATCAGTGAGTGTTTTAGTTACAGTTTAGAGTGTACAGTTTTAAATGAGTCTGATTCAGAGGTTGTTTACACACTGTAGCTAAATTTGGTTGTCAGTTCACCTTTTAGTGCTTAATCCTGTTGTGTACACACACAATTCAGTAATTTAGGCGGGTGACAGCCACATTCTGCAACCAAATTGACTCCTGAAAAAGTCAGGTTGTGGCAACTGCATTTACAGAAATTACATGCAGTATGTACAGAACCGAACTCTGAAAGGCAGTACTAAATGAAAAAAAAAAAATATATGATCTTAAGGCAAAATAAGAAAAATGTACACATCTCCATTCTGTTCAGAAGTTTTCACCCCCCTGCACTTAATGCATTGTTTTTTTTCTTCTGGAGCATCAGTGAGCACCTCACTGACTTAAAAATGAGTCCTTCAGTTGTCCTCAGCATGAAAAGATGGATCTCAAAATCATACAGTCATTGTTAGAAAGGGTTCAAATATACAAAAAGCTAAAAGAAAAGCCAAAGAATTTGTTGGACCTTAAGGATTTTTCTGAAGAACAGCTGGCAGTTTCAGTTCAGGATAAACAAGGGACTCTGTCGTTAAAAATCATTCAGGTAAGAACACAGTAATCAAGCGTATGTAAACTTTTAAACAGGGTCATTATTATAAATTGAAATAGTTTTCTCTTATGAACTATATGTAAATGTCTTTTATGTAAAATATCTTATTCAGGTCAGCACTAAATAAACCGTAACATGCATTTTGTATGATTTCTCTCATTTTGGTAAAATAATTTGCCGATTCTAGAAGGGGGATGTAAACTTTTAACCTCAACTGCACTGTGCAATATGCAGTAAGCGGTACACTACTATTCCAGTCCAAACAGCCTAAATTCATATCCGTGAAACCAGCCCCCATGATGTATACACACTAGACTGCCTGCACACAAGTTCAGTGTAATCTCAGGCTAGTCTGGCCACAGGAGTTGTAATAGGTTATGAGGTGAACAGGCAGAAACCCCCGACACAGGGTCACGGTGGGTCATCGCCCTGCACTGCAACCTCTCAGCTCCGTCCCACGGGATCTCTCACTGACAGCGCCCCGCGGCGCTTCCTACACCACGCACTCCACCCCTCTACCTCACTCTCTGGAGCTCCATCATGGGGAGATGCTGCCCAGCTCCTTCTGGATCAAAGGGCCCGAGGTCGGGGTACTCCACTGATCTGGAAGGGGGTGGTCAAGTGAGATATGAGGGCTGGAGAGATGCAAAGGGTGCGTGGAGGTTTGCAGCAGGTACCACAAGCCCAGCTGGCTGTCATTAGCTCTGATGTGTGTGTGTTTGTTCGATGTGTCCTCAGGCCACGGCAGCCGTCACCCGTGCCTTACAAGACAGCAGCATGGGACTCAACCCGGAGGTGGAGGGCACCATCATCAGGGTGCCTGTTCCCAAGTGAGTGTTTTACCGCCCAGGGCCTGAATCCCCATGACCACTCTCACCTTTCCTTTTAACAGCACTTTCTACAAGCTTTGTTTGCTTTCACTCCAGTTCCTGACTTTCTGGCTCATTCTCATCCTGTTTGTCTGTGTAATGCTAATGTATCTTTAATGTGTTTTTAGCTTGCTAAGGCATGCATCACAATTGCTATTGGACATTTTTGTTTTAGAGTGATTTTGGGCTCTTTTTTTAAGTTGGTTAGACTGGAGGTCATCTAGACTAGCTGAAAACCTGCTTGGCTGGGCTGGAAGACCAGCTTAGGCTGGTTTTTAACTTTTTTTCAGCAGGGTGAAGGAGAGCCTGTTTTCACTAGGGGCAATAAACAATCACAATCCAGATCACCTTAGTATCAACTGTCAGCTGCACATGAGCAACCACCCAGAACACCCTTTCAACTGCATAGGAACACCCTAGCAACTACCTAGAACATATTAGTAACATAGGAACCATCCAGAACAATCTGTGAACCACATTCTCTAGCAACTACTCAAAACACTCTATCCAATGCATATCAACTCCCTAGAAACCATTCAAAATACTCCATCTATATGTCAGCACCCTAGCAACCAAATAGTATCACCTTAGTAACTATTCAGATCAGGATGTCAGCCACATAGCAACTCTCTAGTAACCACTCAAAACACTCTATCCACTGCATAGCCTAGAAATCTTGATCTTGATGAATTGTTGATCGTCATCTGTATAACAGTGCCCTAGCAACTGCATAGTAACACCTTAGCAACCATTTAGAACACACTATCATTTACGGTGATCCAGTAGTGCACAACACAATAAAATTGAAACCACACAATGAAATTACAATACAAAGAAACTGGCACAACACAACGAAAACAAGCCACAATACAATAAAATTAACGCAACACAATGGAAACAAGTCACAATGCAACAAAATTTGTGCAAAACAACAGAAACCAGCCGCAATCCAATGGAAACAAGCCGCAACACAACAAAATGGCACAACACAATGAAAAAAAGCCGCAACCCAATGAAAACACGCCACAATACAACGGAACTGGCACAACACCATAGAAACCAGTCGCAACCCAATGTAAACAAGTCGCAGCACAACAAAATTGGTACAACACAATGGAAAGAAACCACAATACAACAAAAACAAGCCACAATACAGCGGAATCGGCACAACACAATGGAAACAAGCCACAATAGAACAAAATTGCTGCAACCCAACGAAAACACAACAGAAACCAGCCGTAATCCAATGGAAACAAGCCGCAACACAACAAAATGGCACAACACAATGGAAAGAAGCCACAACGCAAATAAAGCAAGCCACACTACAAAAAAATTCGTGCAACCCAATGAAAACACGCTACAATACAACGGAACTGGCATGACACAATAGAAACCAGTCGCAACCCAAACAAATTGGTACAACGCAATGGAAAGAAACCACAATACAAAAAAAATGGTGCAACCCAACGAAAACACCATAATACAACAGAACTGGCACAACACAATGGAAAGAAGCCGCAATACAATGAAAACAAGCCACAACACAACAAAATTGGTGCAACCCAACATAAACACACCACAATACATCGAAATTGGTGCAACCCAATGAAAACACGCCACAATACAACAAAATTGGTGCAACCCCATGAAAACACGCCACAATACAACAAAATTGGTGCAACCCAACGAAAACACGCCACAATACAACGAAACTGGTGCAACACAACAGAAACAAGTCACAATACAACAAAATTGGTGCAACCCAATGAAAACACGCCACAATACAACGAAATTGGTGCAACCCCATGAAAACACACCACAGTACAACAAAATTGGTGCAACCCAACAAAAACGTGCCACAATACAACGAAATGGTGCAACACAACAGAAACAAGCTGCAACAAAACGGAATTGGTGCAACATAACAAAAACAAGACACAAATGCAGCCTGATTGGAACAACACAATGGAAAATTGGCACAAACAATGGAAAGAAGCTGCAACACAATGAAAACAAGCCACAGTACAACAGAACTGGCAAAACACAACAGAAACCATCTGCAACACAATGAACTTGGCACAAACAATGGAAAGAAGTCGCAACACAATGAAAACAAGCCACAGTACAACAAAATTGGTGCAACCCAATGAAAACACACCATAATACAGCCAGATTGGTTGAACACAATGGAAACAAGCGCTGTTAGAGTTGAATGAGTCAAGGGATTTAATGCAGGGTCCAATGATCCAATGAAATCCAACTTCTGATATGACATATATTTTTATGAAGCCTTGAAGTTTCAATGGGGCAATACATTACATACAAGTAAACAATGGAAAATTGGGCTTTGAAATAGAACTAATAGTCTAGCAATATTACTAATTTTAAACCCCTTTTACTGTTTACAAATTGGTACTACAGTAAAATTCTCTAGACCTCTGGTATAAAGTCCTTAGCTTTAACACATTCTCTATAGAGGCCAAGAAAGGGAATGAGAGCACCCTGCCCATAGCAACGCCCTAGCAACTATGCAAAACACGCTATCCAACACATAGCAACGCCCTAGCAACCATCCAGAACACTCTAGCAGCACTTGCATTCTTTTCTTAATGTTTCTTTTTATCTCAATCCAGTCGTATCCTGTTCTTTTTCATCTGATACATATATTCAAAATTGCTTTGGGAAAACTCAGCTGTTCTGTTAGTGTTTCAGAGAGCTTTGTATTGTAATTTTTCATGTTCCCTTCTGTGCACCATACACTCTCTTTTATATGTGATACAAAGAAGCGAACGCAGCGGTCTTGAATCTCCGAGCGCCGCTCCTTCTCCCTGCCAAGCCAAAGAGTCTCGCCGCACGGCCTTCATTCTACAAACCACAAAACTGTTTGATTACGAGGCCGCGTAGCAGCTCCAGCTCCAGCAGCAGGTGCTCATCTGGCAGCGCGTTCGGAGGGGCCGAACGTCTCGCCCGTAATCAGCGCAGCCTCCTCGCATGCATTTGCATTTCTAAAGAGAGCGGGAGGCTTGATTGGCTCCGAATCAGTAATTATGAACATTGTTTGCAGTAAACAGACACTACTCTTGGACTGTTTGCAAATGGCTGGCAGCAAAATGCCAATTATAAGATGGGGAAACTTCTACACCTACAGCAAAATTTGAGCGAGAACAACAGTTTGTTGATTGTCAAACTTTTTTGTTTTATTTTCAAAGAGCGAGCTTGTAGCCGTTTCTGGCTCGCAGCCATATCATAATCAAAGATTGCCTGTCTTAACCATCATAATATCATCATAAGTATACATAACAGTCTGAACTATCAGATTTGTTCTTAACGCAGCTATTTTTTCTCAATGTCATTTGGTCTAAAAATATAAATCAGCACATCTGATCTGAAGAGTTTTCAGTGATTATTATGGTCTGAAATGAGTCGGTTTAACCGTATATTTAAATTCCAGGGTGACACGAGAACACAGGGAGAATCTGGTGAAACTGGCAAAGCAGTTTAGTAACAAAGCCAAGGATTCGCTGAGGAAAGTGCGAACCAACGCTGTCACTCGAGTGAAGAAGTCCAAAGAGGGCGTCTCTGAAGATACCATTCACTTGATAGAAAAACAGGTGAGACAAATTAGGATGAACTAATAAAAATAGCTGGAGAATTTAGAAATTGTAAAGACACCCATTTAAAAATAGATTATAAATACTATTAATTGTTATTTTTAATATTACTATTAGTAGTAGTAGTAAAAATATTATTGTTGTTTTATTATTAATAAATAAATATTTACTTGAAGGTAGTTAAGTAGTAGTAGCAGTAGTAAAAGTAATAGTAGTAAATATTAAAGCTTGTTTTAATAATAACTTCATGTGCATTATTATTATTAGTAGTAGTAGTAGTAATAGTAATAGTAATAAATACTTATTCATGTTTTGTTGTCGTTTTATTATTAATAAAATACATACATTTTAAATAATACAATAGTATTAAGAATAACAACAGTAATAACAAAAGTAATTGTAATAATAATTGTATTAGTTCATTAATAATAAATTAATGTTTGTTATTAGTAGTAGTAGTAGTAGTTTTAATAATTATTATTATTATTATATTTTTAATTATTGTTTTGTTAAATAAATATTTTAAAGCAACAGAAGTATTAATAATTATTATTATTTCATGTTTTGTTAATATTAAATGCATGTACATTAATAGTAATAGTAAATTGTTACTGATAATATTTTAGTTGTTTTATTCATTATAATAAGTAAATAGTAATTAGTAGTAGTAGTTTTAAATATTTATTTAACCTGTTTATTATTATTAATACTAAATATAAATACGGGTCTTATTATTAATAAATTAATATAAATTATTATTAGTAGTTTTAGTAGTAGCAGTAGTAGTAATAATAATAATCATAATAATACATGTATTTCTTGTATCATTAATATTACGTGAACATACAGTAATGTTAAATAATTATGAATATTTTAATTGTTTCATTCATTTTAGAAATGAATGAATAAGAAAATAGTAATTAGTAATAGTAGTATTAAATATATTTATATAACTGTTGTTAATAATAATAATAATAATAATAATAATAATACTGATCTTATTAATAAATTTATATAAATTATTATTAGTAATAATAATAATAAAAATAATATTTCTTGTTTTATTAATATTAAGTGAATGTACAGTAATAGTAATATTAAATAATTATTAATATTTTAATTGTTGTTTTATTAATTTTAAGAAAATATTAGTAATAATAGTATTCAATATTATTAATACTAAATATTGGTTTTATTAATACAATAATATAAATTATTAGTAGTAGTTTTAGTAGTAGCAGTAATAATGATAATAATAATAACGTATTGTTATAATCATATTAAATTAATGTACATTCATAATAATAGTAAATAATTACAAATAAATTTTAACTGTTTTATTTTAACTTGAAACTATTATAGTAGTATTAGATACATTGTTATACTAAATATTAATACTAGTCTTATTATTAATAAATTAATGTAAGTTAGTAGTAGTTTTAGTAGTTGCAGTGTTAATAAAATAAGAATTGAAATTATTAATAATTATTTTATTTATAAATAGACTAATCAGCAGCTAGTAGAAGTACTGATACTAGTAAATATTCAATTGTTTTATTATTATTATTAATAATAATAAATATAATATAGCAGCAGAAGTAGTAGTAGTAGTAGTAGTAGTGATAAATAGTAAAACATCAATAATAATTGTTTTCAAACAAACAAACAAAAAAATCAATAAATAATACAAGGTATTTTGCAGTCAATAAATGTGTAACTGTGTAAATTTTATGTCGTATGCGTGAATAACTAATAACCATATACATTTGTTCTGTCTTCTGTTCTCCAATATCTCCAGATTCAACAAATGGCAGACGGTTATGTGGCAGACATTGACAAACAGCTAGCCACCAAAACCAAGGAGTTGCTCGGATGACAACAAGGCCTTCCAAACGTTCATAGTGCCCCGATTCGTTTGTCTTGCTACCATCAGGTCAAAGGCAGTCTGCTGTTCTTGTGACTGGAACAAAAATCCCCCTAAACAAAAAACAGTTAATGATCTTGGTGATGGAAGTGGTGAAGGTGGCGTTTTGGATGGTGTTTGGGTGTTTTTCTCGTGCATAAACAAATGTTGGCGTGGCACGCCAGTGGCTTATGGTGCTTCTTGTGTTCACATCTCCAAACAAACAAATGCAGGACAAATGAAGTTTTAATGTGATTTGGGGTACTCCTCCTAATCAAAGCGATGCCACAAACGTGGTGTTTATGTAAAAAGCACCGCACTGAATGTAAACTCTGTGGTCTTTACAGGAGGGTGAAAGTCACACAGGATGGAGACCGAGAGCACAAAACAACATGCTGCCAGCATTTGTTTCCCATTCACTGTTGCAACCTAAAATAGTCATTATTTTCATCTATATGATCAGATCTAGCAATGTAAACTGAATAAAACGCATCTGTTATTGTCCTAGTGCTCCAGTCCATGTGTTTGTGTGTGTGTGTTTCGCCTTTTGTATCATATTTCCACATCCACTGCTCTTTGTTTATTAATGCTGAAACATAATCCCTAAGATTATTCTAGAATGGCAATGTGAAATATATCTTCTTGTACCACAACATTTCTGAATTCTCAGTGCTGAATATCAATTCTGAATGGTTGATGAATGTTGCATGTTTTTTCGGCTGCTCTCTTCAAAACAAAAAAGGATTTTCACATAGAAGCGAATTCCATAGAAGAACCATTTTAGGTTTCCTGAATAACTTTTCAGTGAACAGTAACCATTTTTAACCTAAATTTTAATCAAAACAACCAGTGTAAAGAACATTTTAATCATCTAAAGAACATTTAATGCAATAGAAATGTTCTACATTAAAAAATAAAGGTTCTTTATTGGCATTGGTGGTTCCATTTAGAACCTCCATGAACATCCATTAAATTTTACCAATGCACAATTGACCCTTTGCAGGGAATTTGACTGACAGGTGATCTGACCAATCGTAACACTGAATCTGCCGTTTTTGTCCGACAAACAAACCAGACAGGAGAGCAGATTAACGTCGGTGGACCTGAACTTGAAAATGTTGTGCATTGACATCTTTCCACGGTTGAAACAACATACCTTCCGATGTTCATTCATGTTTATTTCATGCTATAACTAGTAAAGCGAAAGAGATGATCGATTCATGTGCTGCTTGAACTGAGGCACTACAGCGATCTGTCATGACACATTAAAGAGACACAAAACAGCATTTAGGGGTTCAAGCGTGTAGCGCTGAAACCTTATTGTAATTGTTAGAATGGCAAAGGATCAGCAATCTCCACGTAAAACTGATCGTGCAGACCAAACCTTAAGTCATAGAGACTTGAAACTTGGAGCGATGGTAGTACTCACACTGTCTACAACGTGACCCAAGCTCGCCTCAATCGGCCTGACGCGGGCGCTACTTTGATCAAAAGTACGAAATCACTCATAACTCCTTAACCGTTCATCACAGGCTCAAGTGTCTTATGTCATTGGAATCCTTCGCTCACCCTAGCAACATTTTCGGGTATTTTTTCGAAAAACCTACTTTTGCAAACTAGTCCTAGTTTTGTCACCCAATTGGAACCAAATCTGCGCAGGAAGATTCTCTGGACAGTGAATTAAAATAATTATCAAAAAAGTTTAACTTTCGACTCTCCGACGCAAACGTTCGAAACGGCTTTAACTTTTGAACAGAATGAGATATTTTCACTAAACTCACAATGCGTATATAAGAGCTGAATCTGAGGTCACATGAAAAAAGGCACGGAGCTTGGCCGCTTGGCCAATCGGTACACATGGTCTTGGTCCTGCAAGTAGGTATAATGACATTTTTGTATCTTAAAAATCAGGCCGATTTGAGCGAACTTTGCACACCTATTAGATCGAAACTCAGTGGGTCTGTTTGGCCATGTTCAAGGGCGTAAATGATTGTATTTTGTGTCCTCGTTCTGAACAACTTTGCCTCTAGAACCGCTGCTGTTAATCAAACTGTTTGTTAAATGATTGAGAAAATGTAAAGACCTACTTTTGCGAACAAGTCCTAGGTGGACAAAACCAACAGCAGTGCAATTCTCTGCACTTTGTAGGTCAATAATTATCAAAAAATGTTGCTATTAACCTTTGGGAAGTTATAACGGGGTCATTTAGAAACGGGGCCTGTCCAAATATACCCAAAAGCCTATAAAGCCTAAATGAAAACTCAAAACTAACATCTCTAAAAAAAACCAAAACTCTAAACAAGCATGCAAAGTTTTAAGGAGACCGGACCACAGCTGGTGCTATAACAGTCATAAACATTAAAAAACATATTTCTATAGTAAATGACCTGGATTTGCCAAAAAACTAATCGTGCAGACCAAACCATAAGTCGTGGAGACTTGAAACTTGGAGGGATGGTAGAACTCACACCATCTACAACGTCACCAAGGGCTCACCTCAATCGGCCTGACAGGGGAGCTACAGCGATCAAAAGTACAAAATCGCTCATAATTCCTTAACCGTTTGTCGCAGGCTCAAGTGTCTTATGTCACTGGAATCCTGGACGTTGTAGACAGTGTGAGTTCTACCACCCCTCCAAGTTTCAAGTCTCCACGACTTAAGGTTTGGGTTGCACGATATTCATAAAATATGTTAGACCTCCTCGTTCGGAAAAACTTTGCCTCTAGAAGCACTGTTGTCAGTCAAACCATTTGTTAAATGATTGAGAAAATGTGGAAAAAAAAACTTTTGCAAACTAGTCCCAGGTTTTTCGCTCGATCTGGAAAAACCAGCTGCAGTGCAATTCTCTGGACTCTCTAGGTCAATAATTATCAAAAAAGGCTGAAATGAAACCTTTGGGAAGCTATAACAGGGTCATTTAGAAAACAGGTCTGTCCAAATATACCCAATAGCCTATAAAGCCTAAAGGAAAACTCAAAACTTCACAAAAGGTGAGCACATGCAACAGCTGATTCTAAACAAGCATGCAAGGTTTTAGGGAAATCAGACCACAGCTGGCACTGTAACAGTCATAAACATTAAAAATCATCATATTTTTATGGCAAATGACCTGGATTTGCCAAAAATGTTTTATTTTTTGAATCATTTATGTGTCTTTTGTCATGTGATGTGCTTAAACGCGAAGGGTCAATTAGTACTTTATAGTGAAAAAGGGTTCTTTAGATTATTTAAATGTACTTCACACTAATAAAAACACTAGTTCTTTTAGAAACTCGTTACTGAAAGTTTCTTTGGGGAACCATAATAGCTCTTTTAAGCCTATTTGAAACCTTTATTTTTAGGATTTTAGCAGCTGGGCGAAAGGTGAATGGGGTGAATGCTCATCCAAAAATGGTAATAGCGTGACTAGTCAACAGGAAGTTGGGCTGTTTCTAATCAGTTTCATAATGAAGTCAAAAAAAGGCTTTGCGATAAATATAAATGATAACTATGGTATGAATAATTGACTCTGGGCCATTTTTTTAAATGAACACACTTGTGGCCTAACAGCTTTGTGGTTGCATTATCGCCTCCTGGTTGCGTAATTTTTTAATAATACAACATTCCATCATCAGTTATTCCTTGCATATCCAAGCACTATTTCTCGCAAGCCATTGGCAGTAACCGAAAAGCATTGTCTCTAATGGATGAAAACATGGGGTCACTAAATAAACAAAAGTTTAGAGGAGCTAGTTCGCAGACAGAGGAAATGGGCAGGTTTCCCCCGGTCCATATGTCAGCAATTTGGGGGCATTGTATACCTTGGCCTGAGAGAGAGGCTCATGATCGATGGAGGGGTGAAAATCCCGAGTCGCTGGCTCCGTGCGCTGCCCCGAAAATTGCTTTCAGCTGATAGCTTCATTTCACTTGACATTTATCAAGTGGATTACTGTGTGTTTCTCTGTTTACCACTACCATGATGGAGAGGATTGCGATAGCAGCGGGGAGACCAAATGTTTTTCCTTCTGTGTCGCTGGAAATATATACATGTAAATTGGCTCTGTAAACTCTCGAATTGACAGTAAACTCGCATCGCAGAAGTATACACTACGCCGCGTTACGTGGACCGTCACCTCTTGACCCCACGTCGGAACGGGGTCAGTGCGAGCGCATAATCAAAACAATACATCTGCTATTAGCCTAGACAAGTGTCCAGCGGCCTTTTCTGTCTTGCCCTGCAGAAACGCATGGAAATCTTCCATATTTCCCCCCTAGTTTGCATGCAAATGAGTTAGGACCGCACTGCATTATTCATCCTCTCAGTCTTGTGACAATGCTAGAACACTGATATGCTGGTTAGGTGGGAATATGAGCACTTTCCAGACAACGGGGTCTCCAGCGAAGGAGCAGAGCGGTGCTATTATACTTTCCCTGTCCGCGTGCGCTGATTACGGTCCGCGCACGCATCCGTACGCGGAGATAGTTACCGGGGGCCTCGAGAGCGCGTTTAATCACTTCAGTGGCACCGAATTGGCTCCCGCGCGCTCGACGCGTCCTCGCCTGAAGTGCGCGAGCCACCCCGACCGCCTCATCAAGAATCCAATCAGTTTAAGCGCGAGATGCACTTCGCTGGAGATGAAAAGAGATTTTCCGTCGGGATGTCGGTGCCATAAGGGCATGATCACTGCATATGCAAAGTGGAAGGGAAATTAGCGCGGATTCTCTTCCCCCTGATAGTCATGCATACATCAGAGGAGCGTATAAGGAGTTCAAAACGAAGCTTTTTCTGGCAAATGCATTATTCATTCTTGATCTCAGGTCAATCGGAGCGCTTTTTAAAGAATTACACAACTTAATATGTGGCTTGGTTGTGAACTGCATTGTAATGCAGGCATGATGATAGCCTGCGTGAATGCGCGGTTAGATTTAACCGCCGCACGCTCATGTCACTTCACACTTGAATTGGACTTCGAGCTCGCTGCTGTTATTCGATATCAGCCTAACAAACTTTTCCGCCCTGATCATTTATTATGCTGCCTGTGAGGAAGCACAGAATCGAAATCCTTCCCCGAAATTTTTTTATTCTAAACCTATTTTCTTTTCAGTTTCCTGCACGTTCATGGAACCTTTGTAATGGAAAAAGGGTTCTTCAGATTATTAAAAAAGTTATTTATACTAAGACAAAAATGGTTCTTTTAAGAACTGTTCAATGAAAGGTGAACCTTTATTTTTAAGAGTGTTGATGGAACTTTTAGAATTTGAAGAACGTTTAACATCCATGGAATCTTTCCATTGCACAAAGGTTCTTTTTTTAGAGGAAAAGGGTTATTTAGAATATTCAAATGTGACCCTGGACCACAAAACCAGTCATAAGGGTCAGTGTTTTGAAACTGAGATTTATACAACATCTAATAGCTGAATAAAAATAAGTTTTCCATTGATGTATGTTAGGACAACATTTGGCTGAGATGGTGCAAAAAAATCGAAATATTGAGAAATTGTCCAAATGAAGTTCTTAGCCATGCACATTACTAATCAAAAAATAAGTTTTGATATATTTACAGTAAGAAATTTACAAAATATCTTCATGGAACGTGATCTTTACTTAACATCCTAATGATTTTTGGCATAAAAGAAAAATAATTTTGACCCATACAATGTATTGTTGGCTATTGCTACAAATATACTCATGCTACTTACGACTGGTTTTGTGGTCCAGGGTCACAAACGCTCTTTACCCGAAGAAAAACAATGGTTATTTTAAGAACTGTTCATGGAAAGGTTCTTTGGGGAACCAAAATTAGTTTTCTATGGAATCACTGCTAGATGTACTGTAAATATTTTAAGATATTTGTGTTTTCAAAATCTAGTAGTTGCAATTTATACTTCTTGTATGCAGAAATGTGACTAGTCATTTATTTCTTGCATTTGTTTGAAGTTTCCGTGACATTATTTGTCATTATTTTACTCTGTTTTCTTTCCTTGTTTACATATTTCCTAATGAAATTTGGAAGTTGAGACAGGACAGATTGAAGGACGTATCCCTTAAAAAATGTCTTGTATAATAATAATAATAATAAAATAGACAGTAGCCACAGCTATGAACTTTGATTTGCTACTTGCCAGAGATTGTCTTGCTATTGCGAGATGAGAGGGTCTGTATTACCCCACCTGTTGCAAAAAGTCAGTTGACTTCTCTTTTCAGTGTAAACTCAACCTAAAACTATTGTTTAGTGTAAAACATGTTGACGATTAGCCGATAGTCAGTCGATTCAATAAAGGATAAGCTGTTTCCTCAAAACTGAGGCCTCTCCTCCAATGACATCCATTCAAAGAAAAGCCATCTGGTCTCCTTACTTGCTCCGCAGCATTAGCTGTTATGCTTTTTTGGCTAAAGGTTGCAGGCTTGCCTTTAGTGGTTTTATACTTGCTATTATTAGAGGAAGTAGAGGGAGGGACATGTTCATTTTGGGGCCATTTGATTGGACAAAATAAGACAGTCTCTGTCTGTTTTCTTTTTAATATATTATATAAAATAATATATATTTAAAGCTTTAAATATTCCCTTTTTTTTCTTTTTTTTTTAAGTGTGAATTGCTTCATATGATTTTAGGACCTATTGCTTATTTATTTATTTTTTTACACACTAAGCTTTCTTGACCCTTAAACCTTTTACTGTTTTCCAAGTACTATAAATGTAAATCTGATTTTTATACAAAATGAAAACTACATACCAATTTAGTGATGATGTTGTTTGTGGGTGGAGCTTATCTGGTTGCAGAAAATGACGGTTTTCGAGTAGCAGTCTATGGAGCCATGGAATAAAAGAATAAAAAAAGGTAAATTTGAGTTTATATTTAAAAATTCTGACTTTATTCTCACAATTCCGAGGTTAAATCTACAATTCTGATAAGAAAAAACAACTCGTCATTCTCTCTTTTCCCCTCAGCTCTGGCTTTTTTTCCCCTGAGAATTGACAAACTCACTATCGTTGAGTTAAATCAAGTTATAAAGTCCGACCTAGGAGATACAAACTTGCATTTGCGAGAAAAAAGTAATTTAAAAAAAGAGATTAAATAAATGTTATATTGAAATATTATGTCGTGCTGTAACTGAAGGGTTAATACGATGTGTCTCCTACGAACAGCATATGTAAATATGATGTAAACATATGGTTTAAATCATATTTATTCTTTAAAAGTAGAGTAATCATAGCAGTGTTCATCCAACATCTGTGTTTAACTTCAAATGGCGTTTTTGACGTCAGCATTCTCTAAAAATTATTTGCATTCCAATTCTGGCATTAAAAAAATTGTTTTCTTTTTCTCTTTTATTTCATGGATTTTACCCGTTTTCCTCCACTTGTTACCAGTGTTTTTCTGCCACCACAGTTCGCGCGCAGCCATATTGAATTTAACATGGATGAAAATGAGGCTTAGTTTTTACAATCAGTGTTGGGGAAAACACTGATTAAAACCCCCTTAGCTGTTATAAATTCACTGTAAACCACAGCTTTACAGGGCTTATTGCTTTTATATAAATTAATCCATATAAGGTTACACAAAATAAAACAGATCAAATAAAGTGCAGTGATATTAATACAAACATTATTTTTTCTGCCAAACAATGTAGTTCCTCAGAAAGGTTGTGGTTGCAACAAAGTATCACACAAACGTAAACAAAGGTGTATGTTTGTTGAGTTACTTTTAAAAGAAATGCATTACAATATTGCATTACTCCATTAAAAAAAAAAAGGTAACTTATTGCATTAGTTCCTTTTTATGGAAAGTAATGCATTATGTTACTTTTGTGTTAGTTTTTGTCATCTAAGCTGAGCTTGCTTATTAATTCTAAATAACAAAAACACAAAAAAATATATTTTTGTCAACTATAAAGGCCCTTTAACACTAAAAGTGAAATTAATAAGCCTCAGGCTTAAGGAAGTGCCTCTGATTTCTCTCAACATAAGGATGATGAGATGTGTCAGTGAATAAATGGGAAAACAAATTAACTTGCATTACTTATTTGCGAAAGTAACTCAGATATTTTCTTGTAAATTTAATAGTAAAGCATTACTTTCTTAGTTACTTTAAAAGTAATCTGATTATGTAGGGGAGCATGGGGCACAACCTAACACTTTTTGAATTTCTCAGTTTGTGTAAATCCACGTGGGGTTCAGAGTATATTTTTTATTCACGTTTATTTCACACTTGTCTTGTAAAAATATGTGGCTTTGTTTCATAATTACAGTGTATACTTTTTTCGCTATTTACCTCAAAAGAAAGGAAGTGAAAAGTGACAACATGCCCCGTATGTGGGGTACACTAGGGATGGGACCATAAATCGTTGCAACGCGAATCGAGAAATGATTCAGCATCGATTCGAGATTTTCCGAACACATCGTGATCCTTTCTCAAATCGATTCTGAGCTTAGTTTTGAACAGCAGATGGCACTGCTTTAGAAACAGCTGTGCTCTGCTTGTTTCCAAATCCTTGAACACGCACTTGAACCTAAAATAATCATTTATTACAAGGGTATTCACAGTGGGCTGTGTTTACAATAACCTCACGTCATAAAAGCATTCTGAGCCGAGGTGAAATTACATGACTCAGCCAAACACACAAGTTCTCTTCAGCACACTTCATGAGAATTTGAATGTGCGGATAAAAACTAGATTGGAGCACTATCTGCTCTTAAAATCTAAGCTCAGAATCGATTCCGAAAAGAATCGATCCACGAATCTATGTATTGTCCCAACCCTTAATTGTAACATGTGAGGGGCACGCTGTAACATGACCATATGACAGCTTAAAATATTATCTGGTCGAATGAAAAAAATATACACGACAAACTGAAATATTTTGTCAATAAAATAAAATGATTAACTTTTTCAAATAAAATAATGGGTTTTTCTAAGAATAAAACAAAATCTAATTTTTGAGGTTCACAATGAACACATCGCAACCATGCGTGGGACGGCCCTGATCGCAAAACACAGCTATACAGTATAGTTCAAAACAATGCAAGCAAATAAATTAAACACATTTAGACATTCAGAAAAACACTCCCCTCCCTCCAAACACAGCTCTCATAGATCACGAGACACATAAACGAGCCAAAATGCTTTACATTTCTTGAAATAATAATTTCTCAACATTAAACGTCGATTGTAAGTCTTTATTCACCTGTTTCCATAAAAGTAAATAGTGAAAATTACATGGCAAATGTCATAGAATAGCATAGTTTAATATAGCGAGGCAGATTGTAACGCAGTGTTACAACTTTCCCCATCAGCGCGACTGGAATATAAAACTGGTTAGTGTTTTCTGCTGACTTGCCAAGCATTAATAAACTATCTAAACTGATAAACAACAGATTGGTGATTAAAATAATAGTAGATTTGTCTCATTTTAAATGAATACTAAAAATTGAGAAGAAAAATTCACTTAAGCTAGAAATTTACTTTTACTATGGTAAAATAAACATTCAGCGATATCATCAAAAGGCTTTTGAATCTTGGCGCACTTTTTTCTCTGAATAGTGTTGCTGCGGCAACTAGTACATACCGTAAATTTGGTTATGCTAGCTTGTGTGGAAATTTTTAAACAACGTGTGTTACAATTAACCCGGCGTTAGTTTGTGCCCCGTTACTTCGCGTACTTGTAGTGTTACCGCCAACTCTGTTTACAATGGCACAAATGGCATAAAGATCCTAGTTCATGAAGAATTTCAAATCACAACTAATGGATTTTTTGTCTACTGAAAGTTTGCTTTTCTTTCTCTCGGAAAGACGATTTCATTAGCCGATTAAACAATCCATTGAATGCACTGCACTTCAGCCCCTCACAGCCTCGTTTTGACTTCTGTCAAAAATTAAATATACTGCAAACCTGACTAAGGTCTATTCAAGTTGGGATTTTAGTCTGTGGAAATAGTTTCCTTCCGGTTGCCCTCCATCCAACCTGAACGACCTAAACCTGCGCTGTATGTGCAATTACATCCCGGCCCAGGGTGCGCTCATTAGATGAACCCTATTGAACAGAAACGTCTTTGAGTTTGAAGTGGTTAAACTGTCATTTCAAATCGTCTGGACCTTGTGATTACCAGCACGGGAGGAATTATATATTTAGCTTTAAGTCCGTAGCGATTTCCTGCCCCTGTCTTGATCCTAAGTGACTGGAGCTGTAGATACCCCCATCTCCGCGGAGTCTCGATATCCCCGCGGGAGGACTGTAATCAACGGCTCAAAGCACGGAGAGACGCGAGATGAGGCGAGTGGGGGTCACCGCATACATGCGCGCAGGCACAAAGCTGTCTGTTGCTAAGCGTATTTTATTCATAAGTCTTACTGCACAAACGAGAAGGGAGGCACCTGCCATGCAAGTTAGTTAAAGGGACACGCGACTGGGGTGAGAGGCCTCTTACTGAGCCCGTGATCACTAGTGACAGTGCAGCTAATGCTGAGGGGAATGAAAGTGGACTGTAGACAGATTTAAAGATTGGGTAGCGATATGACCCTCATTTTAGGCCACCAAGATTTCTCAGCCAGTAGCATCTAAAAATACAGTTTAATTCAAGAATTTGAGGTGGTAGGAGTACAGGTAAACTAAAAATAAAGGTTCCAAACGGGGGTTTTCATATAATAGTAGAATGATGTTTTGTTCCGAAAAGAACCTTTCTTAAAAGAACCATGTTCTAAAGAATCTAAAGAACCTTTTGAATCTTTATTTTTTAGCAACATGAAGTCTGGTCAACTTTGTAGATTATTAACTCATTTTTTGTGAAAGAAATTGTGTGTAGATTTTGTGTTCAGAATTTATGTCTTTTTTTTTTTTAAAAAATCTATGTGCCAAGTTTTTAGTAAATGTAGCCTCTTTCATGTTGGTTTCATACAGTTTTTAATAAATCTGAAACAATAAGACTAAAACTATATTTTCCTTGCACTGTGAGTGTACACAGGCAAATACAAAGGTATTTTTTATTTTTTTTGAATATCATGAATTATTCTTAATTACTATTACATGTTAAGGAATCACATCACATGGCATTTTAAAAACTGAACTAACCTTGTCTATGTATAAAAAAAATATGTATTATTTTAGGTGATTTATTGATCTTGACACACAGTCATAATAAAGGTCTGCAGGGTCTTCTCTGTGATATCGTTTTCTGCTTTTGTGCTTTTTTTCTGGACCATATGACTCATTTTTTTGTTAAAATGCTTAAGGAATTTCATTTTAAATCAAGCTTTATTCATTATGATATCATGGTAGATTACTTACATATTGTTCTTTGTTACTGGTGCCAAACTACATGACAAAAATTGTTAGTAGCATAATCCATAAATCCATTACATTACACATTTTAGGTAATGTAATCAGACTACTTTTTAATTACTTTTAGATTACTTTTTGACCTAACTCGTTTAGCCACCTGACTGTTCTTTGTGTGAACCTCCACAAAACTGGAAAACATTTTGAAAGGAACATTTAACAGATGGAAAATAGGAATTGGGGTGAATAAATCAATCATGAATAATTCATTTATATTGTGTTAATATAATCATGTAATCCGTAAAAAATTTACCTAGTATGATATGAGTATTTTAAAATCTAATTTAATCTAATTACAAGTGCTTCATTATTGGAATGTGATTACATAAGACTACATGTAATCAGTTACTACCCAGCTCTTATTAGATTTTGATACATGCTCATTATAGTCAGTGATTAATCGCATCCAAAATAAAAGTTTTTGTTAACATACGTGTGTGTGCTGTGTATATATAAATACACACACATACAATATATATTTTGAAAATATGCATGTGTTTACAAAGTAAATAATTGTTACTATATAACATACATAAACATAATATTTTTGAAAAAATATATCCATGTATGTGTGTGTATTTATAAATACATAACAAATACACAGTACACACAAATATATTATGTAAACAAAGACTTTTATTTTGGATGCGATTAATCGCGATTAATAGTTTGACAGCACTAAATAAATGAATAGTCAGGACAAAAAAAGCTGTATGCTAATTAGTTATGTGTGTGTATTTATATATACATAACACATACACAGTACACACAAATATATTATGTAAACAAAGACTTTTATTTTGGATGCGATTAATCGCGAATTAATTGTTTGACAGCACTAAATAAATGAATAGTCAGGACAAAAAAGCTGTATGCTAATTAGTTATGTGTGTGTATTTATTTATACATAACAAATACATAGTACACACAAATATATTATGTAAACAAAGACTTTTATTTTGGATGCGATTAATCGCGAATTAATTGTTTGACAGCACTAAATAAATGAATAGTCAGGACAAAAAAAGCTGTATGCTAATTAGTTATGTGTGTGTATTTATTTATACATAACAAATACATAGTACACACAAATATATTATGTAAACAAAGACTTTTATTTTGGATGCGATTAATCGCGAATTAATTGTTTGACAGCACTAAATAAATGAATAGTCAGGACAAAAAAGCTGTATGCTAATTAGTTATGTGTGTGTATTTATTTATACATAACAAATACATAGTACACACAAATATATTATGTAAACAAAGACTTTTATTTTGGATGCAATTAATTGCGATTAATCGTTTGACAGCCCTAAAAAACGTATGCTAATTAGTTATGTGTGTGTATTAATTTATACATAACAAATACACAGTACACACAAATATATTATGTAAACAAAGACTTTTATTTTGGATGCGATTAATCGTTTGACAGCACTAAATAAATATATAGTCAGGACAAAAAAAGCTGTATGCTAATTAGTTATGTGTGTGTATTTATATATACATAACACATACACAGTACACACAAATATATTATGTAAACAAAGACTTTTATTTTGGATGCGATTAATCGCGATTAATAGTTTGACAGCACTAAATAAATGAATAGTCAGGACAAAAAAAGCCGTATGCTAATTAGTTATGTGTGTGTATTTATTTATACATAACAAATACATAGTACACACAAATATATTATGTAAACAAAGACTTTTATTTTGGATGCGATTAATTTAATCGTTTGACAGCACTAAATAAATGAATAGTCAGGACAAAAAAGCTGTATGCTAATTAGTTATGTGTGTGTATTTATTTATACATAACAAATACATAGTACACACAAATATATTATGTAAACAAAGACTTTTATTTTGGATGCAATTAATCGCGATTAATCGTTTGACAGCCCTAAAAAATGAATAGTATGCTAATTAGTTATGTGTGTGTATTAATTTATACATAACAAATACACAGTACACACAAATATATTATGTAAACAAAAAGACTTTTATTTTGGATGCGATTAATCGTTTGACAGCACTAAATAAATGAATAGTCAGGACAAAAAAAGCTGTATGCTAATTAGTTATGTGTGTGTATTTATATATACATAACACATACACAGTACACACAAATATATTATGTAAACAAAGACTTTTATTTTGGATGCGATTAATCGCGATTAATAGTTTGACAGCACTAAATAAATGAATAGTCAGGACAAAAAAGCCGTATGCTAATTAGTTATGTGTGTGTATTTATTTATACATAACAAATACATAGTACACACAAATATATTATGTAAACAAAGACTTTTATTTTGGATGCAATTAATCGCGATTAATCGTTTGACAGCCCTAAAAAAAAATAGTATGCTAATTAGTTATGTGTGTGTATTAATTTATACATAACAAATACACAGTACACACAAATATATTATGTAAACAAAGACTTTTATTTTGGATGCGATTAATCGTTTGACAGCACTAAATAAATGAATAGTCAGGACAAAAAAAGTCGTATGCCAATTAGTTATGTGTGTGTATTTATTTATACATAACAAATACATAGTACACACAAATATATTATGTAAACAAAGACTTTTATTTTGGATGCGATTAATCGCGATTAATCGTTTGACAGCCCTAAAAAATGTATGCTAAAAAAGCCGTTAGTTATGTGTGTGTATTAATTTATACATAACAAATACACAGTACACACAAATATATTATGTAAACAAAGACTTTTATTTTGGATGCGATTAATCGTTTGACAGCACTAAATAAATGAATAGTCAGGACAAAAAAAGCTGTATGCTAATTAGTTATGTGTGTGTATTTATATATACATAACACATACACAGTACACACAAATATATTATGTAAACAAAGACTTTTATTTTGGATGCGATTAATCGCGATTAATAGTTTGACAGCACTAAATAAATGAATAGTCAGGACAAAAAAAGCCGTATGCTAATTAGTTATGTGTGTGTATTTATTTATACATAACAAATACATAGTACACACAAATATATTATGTAAACAAAGACTTTTATTTTGGATGCAATTAATCGCGATTAATCGTTTGACAGCCCTAAAAAACGTATGCTAATTAGTTATGTGTGTGTATTAATTTATACATAACAAATACACAGTACACACAAATATATTATGTAAACAAAGACTTTTATTTTGGATGCGATTAATCGTTTGACAGCACTAAATAAATGAATAGTCAGGACAAAAAAAGCTGTATGCTAATTAGTTATGTGTGTGTATTTATATATACATAACACATACACAGTACACACAAATATATTATGTAAACAAAGACTTTTATTTTGGATGCGATTAATCGCGATTAATAGTTTGACAGCACTAAATAAATGAATAGTCAGGACAAAAAAAGCCGTATGCTAATTAGTTATGTGTGTGTATTTATATATACATAACACATACACAGTACACACAAATATATTATGTAAACAAAGACTTTTATTTTGGATGCGATTAATCGCGATTAATAGTTTGACAGCACTAAATAAATGAATAGTCAGGACAAAAAAAGCCGTATGCTAATTAGTTATGTGTGTGTATTTATTTATACATAACAAATACACAGTACACACAAATATATTATGTAAACAAAGACTTTTATTTTGGATGCGATTAATCGCGATTAATAGTTTGACAGCACTAAATAAATGAATAGTCAGGACAAAAAAAGTCGTATGCCAATTAGTTATGTGTGTGTATTTATTTATACATAACAAATACATAGTACACACAAATATATTATGTAAACAAAGACTTTTATTTTGGATGCAATTAATCGCGATTAATAAATTGACAGCCCTAAAAAAACGTATGCTAATTAGTTATGTGTGTGTATTAATTTATACATAACAAATACACAGTACACACAAATATATTATGTAAACAAAGACTTTTATTTTGGATGCGATTAATCGTTTGACAGCACTAAATAAATGAATAGTCAGGACAAAAAAAGCCGTATGCTAATTAGTTATGTGTGTGTATTTATATATACATAACACATACACAGTACACACAAATATATTATGTAAACAAAGACTTTTATTTTGGATGCGATTAATCGCGATTAATAGTTTGACAGCACTAAATAAATGAATAGTCAGGACAAAAAAGCCGTATGCTAATTAGTTATGTGTGTGTATTTATATATATACATAACACATACACAGTACACACAAATATATTATGTAAACAAAGACTTTTATTTTGGATGCGATTAATCGCGATTAATAGTTTGACAGCACTAAATAAATGAATAGTCAGGACAAAAAAAGCCGTATGCTAATTAGTTATGTGTGTGTATTTATTTATACATAACAAATACATAGTACACACAAATATATTATGTAAACAAAGACTTTTATTTTGGATGCAATTAATCGCGATTAATCGTTTGACAGCCCTAAAAAAAAGTATGCTAATTAGTTATGTGTGTGTATTAATTTATACATAACAAATACACAGTACACACAAATATATTATGTAAACAAAGACTTTTATTTTGGATGCGATTAATCGTTTGACAGCACTAAATAAATGAATAGTCAGGACAAAAAAAGCTGTATGCTAATTAGTTATGTGTGTGTATTTATATATACATAACACATACACAGTACACACAAATATATTATGTAAACAAAGACTTTTATTTTGGATGCGATTAATCGCGATTAATAGTTTGACAGCACTAAATAAATGAATAGTCAGGACAAAAAAAGCCGTATGCTAATTAGTTATGTGTGTGTATTTATTTATACATAACAAATACATAGTACACACAAATATATTATGTAAACAAAGACTTTTATTTTGGATGCGATTAATCGCGATTAATCGTTTGACAGCCCTAAAAAAAAGTATGCTAATTAGTTATGTGTGTGTATTAATTTATACATAACAAATACACAGTACACACAAATATATTATGTAAACAAAGACTTTTATTTTGGATGCGATTAATCGTTTGACAGCACATAATAAATAGTCAGGACAAAAAAAAAAGCCGTATGCTAATTAGTTATAATGCAAAATTAGTCATCGGCTAAGGCCCCCCAGAGTTCAATGTCATCAGAGATCGTGGACTCGTGATGCCTTGCAGAGCCCCTCTTATCAAACGCTCAAAGTCGCAAAGAAGGATTAATGCATGTGAGTCCAATACATGATAAGTTTCATTAAAAAGAATTGTCTTTTCGAGGGTAAATGCACGGAGCGGACAGGAAGTCTACTAATCTGTAACCTGATGCGCAAGGAAGGAAGGACTCAGGAACCAGCCTTCAGAGCTTTCACCAATCATATTCATCACAGAACCCAGTCCAGCCTCATTAGACCACAGCGCTGCACTTAACTAAACATCTTTTCCATAAAATAAATGCTTCCAGGTTACCCTCCGAGCAGGTCGCGCTCGCATCTGATCTCAATTATCGTCGCGCAGCGGTCGAGGCTCGAGCCCAGCCAGCGGCGCTGATGGTGGACCTCTGAATTCACCGGCTGAAAGCGTCAACTACAGCGTACATACGTCCTGTATGTCACATTAAACAATGGGGGCTGGGGGTCTTATTGAATAATTGGTTCCTTATGGCTTCTTTCTCCAGGAATATTAATTACGAGATGATTAAAACCTTTTTGGGGTCTTCGGGTGAGGGGAAGTAAGGCCTAGTGCGGGGACGGTGCGCCGTTTGATGGGTTTAACTGTCATTTCGGCAGGAGATCGGACATTTGGTTTGTAGCTCAAGAGGAGGCAGAGAATTTCATGTGGACTGAGGCTTTGGCAGCGTTTCCCGAATTAATAGAGTCTTTCAGCATCTAATTTTTCTTACGGTCGCTGGAAATGAAGAAAAGAAAAGAACAACGAAGAGCTGCGGCGCATATGCTTTCTGCTGGCACAGAAAAAATACTTGTTTTTTTCTCTCAAACAGGACGCCAAAATGCAAAAAAAAAAAAAAAAAAAAAAAGGCAGAGAGAGTTTGTTTGTCTATCTCTCCTGTGGTCCTCGGATCCTTAAAGACACATATCAATCTTTCGTCTTTTTAGTCTCGCTGTGGTTAGTCTTAAAGGCAGCAAAGGCTTCATTTAACGTGTTTGTTAAAAATGAGCATGCATGTGCAATTTCAGCCAATGCACATTCTCCTGATTTAGACAAGACTCCACCATGTGGCAGCAGACAGAAATACAGCCTCTCAGCTGGTCATCTGTTATCCTTTTGGGATATGAGCAATTATTTTAGACCATATTTGCCGCAGTTTTAAGCTCTGATGACTTTTGTTCAGAGATATCATAATAATAAATCATGCTTTGGGGGTTTGCATTCGACAACATTTTCTTTTTTCTAATTTTTTTCCACATTTGTGACTTTTATGTAATGATTAACAGTACGTATATGAGACTAGTTGTCACAGGACGCGTTTATAAATTTTATGGGCGTGGCTTCTGGTCTCATCGGCATTCAGCTATTTTTAGCTGTGCAAAATGTTTGTTTTGCTGCTTGATAGTGCAAATTAGTGTGTGTTATTTATTATTTGAATGCATTTTCTTAATGAAGACACTGGTTTGTAGTGCAAGCAGTTTTACCGTTTACTGCACGTTGTTATTCTTCTGGCTATTTTCATATAGCGGCTAACGAACCGGAAGTCTCGCCCATAAGCTTGTTTCGCATTGAAGAATAAAGTGGTATTTTTTTCTCTAAGTGCATGCAAAATTGCTAATGATTTTTTTTTGGCGTTAAAAAAAATAATACAGTTCAATACATGGTATAGTGTTGTGTCACAAAATAACAATAATATTATAGACTTTAGTGATATAAATAAATAAATAAATCAATAAGTTAAAGTACATAAAGAACAACAGAGCAATTGTTTAGGGATAAAATATATTTAATACATTTCAAACAAAGTTAATTTAGGCTATTATTATATTTTAAAATGATTTCACCTTTATTCAAATAAATGTATATCATTTAAAACGTTTATCAGCTTGCAGCTGACAAAAAACTATAGCCTACTCTTGTCCTGAGAATGCAGGTCATCCTTCAGTTAAAATCATCATTATATTTGACTATTTTCTGAATAGTGTAGTTTTATTTTTTTCACTAGTAACCCAGCAGCTTTAGCAAAGAGAATTAAATAAATTGTTGTATACATTTAAGTACATGAATAAAGTAGTAAATTATTATTATTTAGTAGTAAATATTATTTTGTAATGTTGGAAACTTTGGCTCGTGTATGTTTGGCAGAAGTTGTGATTCTTGTGCAAAAATGCTGAAAAACACTCATTCTTACAGACACTGCTAATTCATATGCATTTAATTAAAATCATCCTTTATGAACAGATTTTTAAATCAATCAATTAATAAACTATTATATTAGAGAATGTAAAATATATAGCCCAAAACTAAAATATGTGACCCTGGACCACAAAACCAGTCAGAAGGGTCAGTTTTCTTAAAGTGAGACTTGTACATAATCTGAAAGCTGAATTATAAGCTTTCCATTGATGTATGATTTATTATGATAGAACAATATTTGGTCAAGATACAACTATTTGAAAATCTGGAATCTGAGGGTGCAAAAAAATCATAATATTGAGAAAATCACCTTTAAAGTTGTTCAAATGAAGTTCTTAGCAATGCATATTACTAATCAAAAATTAAGTTTTGATAAGTTTTACGGTGTGGAATGTACAGAATATCTTCATGGAACATGATCTTTCCCCAATATCCTAAAGATTTTTGGCATAAAGGCAAAATTAATAATTTTGACCCAACTATTGTTGGCTATTGCTACAAATATACCCATGCTACTTCTGGTTTTGTGGTCCAATGTCACATACTGTATGATAAATATGATACAGTAAATGGTTTTGCCTTTAGTGTCTTACCTTTTCAGTATATACAGCAAATATGAATATACAAATATATTTTAAAATAATTTTTGTATGTATGTTAAAATACCCGGTTAAGTCATTTTATATCTAATTTATTATTTTTTAATTATTCCCAAATATTCCATTGTGCTCACTTCATCCAGAAAAAGTAAATTTTATGTATCATATTTCATAAATAAAAAGTAATTGATTCTAGATTTAAGCAGATGTGTATAATCTTGTGCGAGCACACACAGCTCTTGTGGGCTCTCTGGGAAAGACTTGGTATCCCACAGCGTTCTGGATCAATCTGCACTTAAGACGTTATTCCGACTTGGATCGTCGGCTGCTTCCTTCAACCCACAATTTCCTCAAGGGTGCTGCACTGGAGATTGGACTATAGATAAAGGAGGACCGGTGTTTTACATACACTCAGCTGGCCTCTCGTGAAATTGAAATATTAATGTATCTACAGCAGTGGTGTGGAGAACAGGTGATTTAGCCAGGCTGTAAACCTCAACAGC
The DNA here is from genome assembly GCF_022985175.1 of Labeo rohita. NCBI lineage: Eukaryota > Metazoa > Chordata > Actinopteri > Cypriniformes > Cyprinidae > Labeo > Labeo rohita. The sequence goes on from NC_066878.1 coordinate 18,719,043, forward strand.
TCTTGACGAATGAGAGCTGAATCAAAGAAACTAGACTTTCATCAAGCTCTTTGCTTCTCACACTTTATCCCTTTCTCGTTTCTCAGAAATCTCCACGAGGTCAGGACTTTGGGAAAATAGAGCTAATGTTGTATTTTGCACAGCAGTGACCAGCAGAGGGAGACAGCAGACAGTGTAACATGCTAAAATATGCTGTTAAAAGGCAGACCAGTGTTAGCCGTCACAGACCTTAAATCTCAGTCATAGAAAAAAATCTTATGTCCTAAACTAAAATTACAATATATTCATATTTTTGTAATTGCTGCAAACAACTGAATACCTACAAGTCAACTATAAATAATGGTATTTTTAAAATTAGGTTAAACTATTTTCTGTAGACAATATTTATGTTAAATGTTGTCTTATGTAACTAAGTTGTTTTAAATATTTACATCCTTTAATCCAAAGTAACCTACATTGCATTCAAGGTAGGCAACATATTTATGAGATCCTTATGTATTAATACATATTTATTAATTCCTTGTGATTGTTTTTAAACAACTAATAATAATAATAATAATAATTATTATTATTATTATTATTATTACTTTTTAAACAAACAATAATAATAGTAATAATAATAGTTGTTGTTGTTGTTGTTATTATTATTATTAAATTGATGTAAAATGATTAATTAACAAAAAAAAATTATTACAATAACAGCTTACTAAAAAAAATAACCTACAATGCATCCAAGGAGGGCAACATATTTACACATTTCTTATTTGCTCATAAATATTAATTCCTTGTGTTTTTGAAACAAATAATAATAATAATAATTAATTAAACTGTTTTTTTTTTCTTAAATTGTACAAACTAAAATTAATAAGCAAAAATTAAAATTTTGAAATAATAAATTTATTACAGTAACAGTTTACTAACAAAGTAAACTACATTGCATCCAAGGAAGGCAACATATTTATAAATTCCTTGTTTAATAATACACATTTATTAATTCCTAATTAACAAACAATAATAATAATACATTTTAAAAAATGAAATTAATCATACATTTATTACAATAACATCTTATTAACAAAGTAACCTACACTGCATCCACAGAGGATACGTTCCTTATTTATTAATACATATTTATTAATTCCTTTATTTATTTACCTATTTATTAATTTAATAATATATTGTTATTAATATTATTATTATTATTATAAATATATTATTATATATAATTATTAGAAAAGTAATTAAATAAATAATGAAATATAATATTTTTTTACAATTAATTATTAATAAGTAATTATTAATTCCTTGTGATTTTTATACAAATAATAATATTAATTATTATTATTATTATTATTATCATTATTATTAATAATAATTATAATAATACATTTTTAAAAATACAATTAATTAATAAAACATGTACATTTGAAAATAATACATTTATCACAATAACAGCTTATTATAAAAGTAACCTACATTGCATTCAAAGTAGGCAACATATCTATAAGTTTCTTATTTATTAATCTTTTTATCTTATTAATTTGTTGTAATTTTTTTCCCACCAACTAATAATAATAATATTTTTTATTACTAATTTTAATTCATAATTTTTTTTTTATAAATTCATTACAATAACAGCTTATTACAATTACAATGTTGCCATTACAATTAATTGTTTTAAGGTTTGTATTTTGTATTATATATTTTTACATTTTTAATTTTCATTTCATAATGTTTTTACTGAAAACGCCATTTAATAGCCTACACTACAAAAAAATGGTTTTACTTTGAAACTATTTTCATTCAGAAATTGCTATTAAATATCATAAATTAATTACAAAAAAAAGCAAGTAACATTGAATCAAAAGAAATTTTGCATCACACTATTTTCTTGCAAAATAAAAATTATTTGCAATTTCAAAAAATTATTTGAATATAAATAATGTTCGGTATGTTCGGTATACAACTTTTTTTACTTTATTTGACTTTTTTATTTATTTTTTTATTTTATTCTTGTTTAATATTTCAAATACTTTCATTTTAATATTTCATTGTGACAACCCCATACAGTCTTCCAACATGCCCTGCTGTAGTTAACATGTTTGATGAACTATATAATTTTCCTGAGCAATAATTGCAAATACTCAAGCTTTATGCAACTAAGAATGCAGAAATACATTGTTTGGACACCATCATGTTGCAGCTGTACTGTTATACAAGCGTGTAATTTCCTGTGTATATTCTTTATACATGCTCCACATAAATAATATAACGGTTTGTGTTTGTTAAGACACATTTTTATTACTCCCTCATACTTTTCCATGACGTCAAAGTAATATTTGTAACCAAGCTATCACTCTCATGTCTGCTTTTTGTCCTGAAGTAAGGATGCAGATGGAGCCTGTTGGTAACCTGCTGTTGTCTGTTCTGTACGGGACGGTCATATGGTCAGTGGTTTCTGTCTATCTTCTCATCTGTGTCTACCTGCTCTGCACTTTATGCTGTAGGATTCAAAAAGAAGAGACTCACATGGAAAACAACGACTTTGGAGACATTTTATAATGAGCTTGATCTGTCTTTGGTGAGTATTGCAAAACGCAAAATGTTATTATTTTACCAAAATAGAGGGATCATACAAAATGCATGTTATTTTTTATTTAGTACTGACCTGAATAAGATATTTCATATAAAAGACATTTACATGGTCCACAAAATAAAATTGAATTTATAAAAATGAGCCTGTTAAAAAGTTTACATACACTTAAATTCTTAATACTGTGTTATTACATGAATGATCCACAGTTGTTGTTTTTTTAGTGATAGTTGTTCATGAGTCCCTTGTTTGTCCTAAACAGTTAAAGGAAAAATCCTTCAGATTCCTCAGATTCTTTGGCTTTTCATCATTTTTGTGTATTTGAGCCCTTTCCAGCAATGACTGTATGATTTTGAGATCCATCTTTTCACACTGGGGACAACTGAGAGACTCATATGCAACTATTACAGAAGGTTCAAACACTCACTGATGCTCCAGAAGGAAACACAATGCATTAAGAGCCGGGGGGTGAAAACTTTTGAACAGAATGAGGATGTGTACATTTCTTATTTTGCCTAAATATCTTTTTTTCTTTTTCATTTAGTACTGCCCTTCAGAAGCTACAGAAGATACTTACATGTTTTCCAGAAGACAAAATAAGTTAAATTTACCCTGATCTTCAAATTCAAAAGTTTTCACCCCCCGGCTCTTAATGCATGTTTTTTTCCATCTGAAGCATCAGTGAATGTTTGAACCTTCTGTAATAGTTGCATATGAGTCCCTCAGTTGTCCTCAGTGTGAAAAGATGGATCTCAAAATCATACAGTCAAATAGTCATTGTTGGAAAGGGTTCAAATACACAAAAATGCTGAAAAATCAAAACATTTGTGGGACCTGAAGGATTTTTCTGAAGGAACAGCAAGCAGTATCTTATTCAGATCAGTACTAAATAAAAAAAATAACATGCATTTTGTATGATCCCTGTTATTTTGGTAAATAATCAACATTTTGCAGATTCTACAAGGTGTATGTAAACTTTTGACTTTAATTGTATTTACATTTGAGGTTCATTTTATAGTTTTATGACTGTGCTAACAGCTGCTAGTCCTGGCAGAAGTCCCAAAGTTAATAATACAATCGGTCAACGTCCATATTTGCACAGGAAATTATGAAATGTTGTTTAATTTTAGCTAGGGTCACGTTCCGGATGAGGTTTCTTGCTCATTTTGGCATCAATCTGAAATATTTGGACCTTACTGCACATTGTAACTCGTTCATCACCACATTCATCATACAGACTATGTGATTTTTTGCTCTCAGGTGTTGTAGCCACGTACAGTATGTAAAACTGGCGTGATATACGAGCTCGTGATCTCATTTTGATCTCATATCCTCTGGTGTTTGGGTGTAGTCCCAGAGACCCGTAATAGGTGTGGCTTATAGTGGACGGAGACGCTTTAGCAAAGGTAACGTTGAAAGTTTTGTTCCTCTGTATACAGAAATAAGCGTTAAAACCAATCGAGCACTTATCAGCATAGTCGAGTTTGATGTTTTGTTTGTTTGCGATATGTGTTGCCAAGTATTCATGTGTAAAAGACGCGAGATTTTCACGTTACGTTATGTTTAGGCTCTCAGTGAGCGCTTACAGTGATGTTAGCGGACTTTATCATGCTGTCATGAATCGCATATAAAATTGCACTGAGAATAAACGTTGCAATGTGATGTGACGTATGTAATCGGTATCCATTCCTCCATTTTGACCACATATTTCATTAATGCGTAAAAAATGCGCAGCGTTAGGAGAATTAATGCCTCTTTTGAAAGCATCCTAAAAGTATGTAACTAAAGAGCATATAGTATATAATTTACATTTATGTTCAATATAACGAACTAGTATCTGGTTACAGAACTCAAACCCACCCACAACAGCAAAAATGTCTTCTGTATGGGTGAGTACACTTGTTTATTTCAGGATAAAGTGACACTTCTTGCTCTAAAAGTACTAAAAATAATAATTTTTAGGCAGATTTAATCATTTCTACTCATTTTCAGGATGATTTGGATCTTCTCCTGGAATCCCCCTCCTCTCTGACTGTAAATGTAAGATTGTTATTGCATTTTATGTTGTTTTATACACTTATACATTATATGTAGTAGGTTAAACAGGTTTATATATCAATATAATCCATGTTTTACTAAGTCAACAGCACGTGGCACCGTTAAGGAGAAGGCAGGCTTTAATCCAGGCGAGGATGCTGCTGCTTTAAGGAAAGCCATGGAAGGGATTGGTAAGTGACTAACCTGGGTGTGGACTTTTAGGGAACTTGCACTGCACACATCCAGCTCAGATGTTGAAATCCTGTTGCTTTCTGTTTGCTGGCCGTTGACCTTATGTCACAATGAGGAACTGTGTGTTTGCGTTTGTAATTCCTCAGGCACTACTGAAAAGACTCTTATTGACATTCTCACTCAAAGAAGCAATGCACAGCGCCAGCTGATCTGTAAAGCATATCACGACGCCACTGGGAGGGTAAAACACCATATTACCTGTACACGTGTTCAGTTAGGAGTTGAATGTTGTCTGATATTTAACAACATGTGTATGTTTTTTCATCTTAGACTCTTTGTGATGACTTGGAAGGTGATACACATGGAGACTTTGAGGATATTTTGGTGGCCCTGGTCACTCCTCCTGCAAAGTTTGACTGCCAAGAGTTCATACGGGCTATAAAAGTACACAATGCCTTTTCTTTTTGAATTTAACCAAGATTACATCATGGAAGTTGTTAACACATTGAGTTTCATCACAGGGCGCGGGCACAAACGAACGCATTTTGATAGAACTTTTTGCATCACGCTCCAACCATCAAATCAAGGCTATGTGTGATGCATATTTGGCTGGTTTGTCTTTTAATGTTACTTATTTCATATTTTTCCATCATAGATATATTTTTACAATATTGTTACAGTACTTGGATGCCACTTAAGTGTTGTCTGTTTTTCAGAAACTGGAAGAGCTTTAATTCACGACCTGAAATCTGAGGTGTCAGGGGACTTTGAAAAGACCTTGTTGATCCTCGCTGAGGTAGAGTCAAATCATTTTTTCTGGTTCTGAATCATATTTAAATTCATTCAAATGTGCAGTGCAGCTGTCTGCCTTACAATTTGTTTGTCTTTTTAACTAAAAGGGCAAGAGGGATGAAAGTGCCACCGTGGATATGGCAAAAGCTAAACAGGATGCCAAGGTGAAGTGAAAACACTATTGCTGATGTTTTATCAGGCGTATAAGTACAACCAAATTCAGCTAAGAATCAAATGAAAAAAAATCAATATACATCCACAGACATGACACTGTTAGCATGTAGGAAATACTGCTGCTGCACATGTAACATATATAAAATAACCCCCATATATAGCATACTTGAAATCACCGCGTAGCAGATCTTTACAGGTGGAGCTGGGGAGGTGGAGGGTTTCTGAGGTGCTGCAACTGTTACAGCAAGTACTAGCTGAGTATTTGAATGTCGAGCAGCAAGCTCATTCGCTGCTGATACGAAAAGAACCAATCAGCTGCGCCCTGTGATAATGATGTGATTGAGATAGTTAGAACCTATCGGTCTGCGCCATCTATAGAGGGGGTAAAATTATTTGATGCCCTGCTGATTTTGTACATTTGCCCACTGACAAAGAAATGATCAGTGTATAATTTTAATGGTAGGTTTATTTGAATAGTAAGAGACAGAATAACAACAAAAAATGCATAAATGCATTTCAAAAATTGTATAAATTGATTTGCATTTTAATGAGTGAAATAAGTATTTGACCCCCTATCAATCAGCAAGATTTCTGGCATCCAGGTGTCTTTTATACAGATAGCTCATCTTGTTGCCTGTATAAAAGACACTTGTCCACAGAAGCAATCAATCAATCAGATTCCATACGCTCCACCATGGCCAAGACCAATAAGCTGTCCAAGGATGTCAGGGGCAAGATTGTAGACTTACAGAATGCTAGAATGGGCTACAAGACCATCGCCAAGCAGCTTGGTGAGAAGGTGACAACAGTTGGTGCAATTATTCGCAAATGGAAGAAACACAAAATAACTGTCAGTCTCCCTCGGTCTGGGGCTCCATGCAAGATCTCACCTCGTGGAGTTTCAATGATCCTGAGAACAGTGAGGAATCAGCCCAGAACTACACGGGAGGATCTTGTCAATGATCTTAAGGCAGCTGGGACCATAGTCACCAAGAAAACAATTGATAACACACTACACCATGAAGGACTGAAATCCTGCAGTGGCCGCAAGGTCCCCCTGCTCAAGAAAGCACATGTAAATGCACCCGTCTAAAGTTTGCCAAGGAACATCTGAATGATTCAGAGGAGAACTGGGTGAAAGTGTTGTGGTCAGATGAGACTAAAATCGAGCTCTTTGGAATCAACTCAACTCGCCGTGTTTAGAGGAGAAGGAATGCTGCATATGACTCCAAGAACACCGTCCACTTTGTCAAACATGGAGGTGAAAACATTATGCTTTTGGGCTGTTTTTCTGCTAAGGGAACAGGACAACTGCACCACATCAAAGGGACGATGGACAGGGCCATGTACCATCAAATCTTGGGTGAGAATCTCCTTCCCTCATGGAAAATGGGTCGTAGATGGGTATTCCAGCATGACAGTGACCCAATACACACGGACAAGGCAAAAAAGGAGTGGCTCAAGCACATTAAGGTCCTGGAGTGGCCTATAGCCAGTCTCCAGACCTTAAAGGAGAAGTCCACTTTCAAAACAAAGATTCACATATACAGGTGCTGGTCATATAATTAGAATATCTTCAAAAAGTTGATTTATTTCACTAATTCCATTCAAGATGTGAAACTTGTATAATGTATACATTCATTCCACGCAGAGTGATATATTTCAAGTGTTTATTTCTTTTAATTTTGATGATTATAACTGACAACTAATGAAAACCCCAAATTCAGTATCTCAGAAAATTAGAATATTACTTAAGACCAATACAAAGAAAGGATTTTTAGAAATCTTGGCCAACTGAAAAGTATGAACATGAAAAGTATGAGCATGTACAGCACTCAGTACTTAGTTGGGGCTCCTTTTGCCTGAATTACTGCAGCAATGCGGCGTGACATGGAGCCGATCAGTCTGTGGCACTGCTCAGGTGTTATGAGAGCCCAGGTTGCTCTGATAGTGGCCTTCAGCTCTTCTGCATTGTTGGGTCTGGCATATCACATCTTCCTCTTCACAATACCCCATAGATTTTCTATGGGGTTAAGGTCAGGCGAGTTTGCTGGCCAATTAAGAACAGGGATACCATGATCCTTAAACCAGGTACTGGTAGCTTTGGCACTGTGTGCAGGTGCCAAGTCCTGTTGGAAAATGAAATCTGCATCTCCATAAAGTTGGTCAGCAGCAGGAAGCATGAAGTGCTCTAAAACGTCCTGGTATACAGCTGTGTTGACCTTGGACCTCAGAAAGCACAGTGGACCAACACCAGCAGATGACATGGCACCCCAAACCATCACTGACTGTGGAAACTTTACACTGGACCTCAAGCAACGTGGATTCTGTGCTTCTCCTCTCTTCCTCCAGACTCTGGGACCCTGATTTCTAAAGGAAATGCAAAATTTACTTTCATCAGAGAACATAACTTTGGACCACTCAGCAGCAGTCCAGTCCTTTTTGTCTTTAGCCCAGGCAGGTTTTGTTTCACAATTCTCTCCAGGGTGCGGTTATCCCTATTGCTTGTACACTTTTTTCTACCACATCTTTTCCTTCTCTTCGCCTCTCTATTAATGTGCTTGGACACAGAGCTCTGTGAACAGCCAGCCTCTTTTGCAATGACCTTTTGTGTCTTGCCCTCCTTGTGCAAGGTGTCAATGGTCGTCTTTTGGACAACTGTCAAATCAGCATTCTTCCCCATGATTGTGTAGCCTACAGAACTAGCCTGAGAGACCATTTAAAGGCCTTTGCAGGTGTTTTGAGTTAATTAGCTGATTAGAGTGTGGCACCAGGTGTCTTCAATACTGAACCTTTCCACAATATTCTAATTTTCTGAGATACTGAATTTGGGGTTTTCATTAGTTGTCAGTTATAATCATCAAAATTAAAAGAAATAAACACTTGAAATATATCACTCTGCGTGGAATGAATGTATACATTATACAAGTTTCACATCTTGAATGGAATTAGTGAAATAAATCAACTTTTTGAAGATATTCTAATTATATGACCAGCACCTGTAATGTACTCCCCCCCTGTTATCCAAGATGTTCATGTCTTTCTTTCTTCAGTCGTAAAGAAATTATGTTTTTTGAGGAAAACATTTCAGCATTTTTCTCCATATAATGGACTGATATGGTGCCCCAATTTTGAACTTCCAGCATGCAGTTTAAATGCGGCTTCAAACGACCCCAAATGCAGTTGTAAATGATCCCAGCTGAGAAAGAAGGGTCTTATCTAGCATAACGATCGGTTGTTTTCATAAAAATATTCTGTCACTCACTGTTCAAATAAGCCTACCATTAAAATTATAGACTGATCATTTCTTTGTCAGTGGGCAAACATACAAAATCAGCAGGGGGTCAAATAATTTTTTTCCCCACTTTAGAGTTTCATGACAGAACTTTGGATTTCTTCTGCAGAACATGAAAGAAGATCCCATTGCCTTCCATTGTATTTTCACTCACATAGTTGAAGTCATTGGGAACCAAATTGGTTTGGTTACCAACATTCTTCAAAACATCTTCTATTTTTCCCACTCTGCAGACATTGTATGAGGCAGGAGAGAAAAAGTGGGGAACAGACGAGAGCAAGTTTATCGACATCCTCTGCCACAGGAGCGTTCCTCAGCTCAGACAAAGTACACCCTCTTGGCTTTTTTTCATATCTTTCATTTTATATACTATTTTGTAATAATTCTGAAAAAACTGTAAGCTTAATATGAAAGAGTCATACATAAGAACTGTATGGAACTGTATTTTAGAATCTACTTACTGTTCAGCAGAGTTTCAGTTTACTTTCAGCCGTGTGAAATGTGTTTCGATCTTTATCTCTAAGCTCTGGTTGAGTATAAGAGTCTGAGCGGAAAGACCCTTCAGGAAAGCATTGAACGAGAGATGTCAGGAACACTAGAGGAGATTCTGGTGGCTATAGGTAATTAAAAATGTTTTTTGTGGTATTTGTTAAAGGAATAGTTCACCCAAAAATGAAAAATCTGTTGTTAATTACTCACCCTCATGTCGTTCCAAACCCATAAGACCTTTGTTCATCTTTTGAACACAAATCAAGATATTTTTATAAAATCCTTAATCCTTTTTATTTTATTTTGGTTGTTTTATGTGTTTTCATATTTTAATTTTAGTTGTGTGCTTCTAAATATGATTGAAAATGTCTTTGCTTCAGTGAAATGTGTGAAGAGCGTCCCAGCATACCTTGCGGAGTGTCTGCATAAAAGCATGAAGGTTAGAACTGTCTTTCTGTATTCGCCTCCCCTATTTTGTCACATTATGTACAGTGAAATGTCTAAAACTGTGAAACATGATATATCTCTTTAAGCAGACTGCTTTTAAATAAGAAACATTTGTATTTTCTCAGGGTGCTGGTACCACTGAATCTACCTTAATTAGAATCATAGTGAGCCGTTCCGAGTTGGACCTGCAGGACATCAAGGCAGAATATAAGAAGCTCTTTGGCACTTCTTTATACGCTGACATTGAGGTAAGCATTAAACAAGAATTTGTGCCAGAAAAAATACGCTGTAGAAACATTTGCCAGGAAATTGTTAGTGTTTCACAAATAATCACAAAGAACTGGGAGGTAACACATTAAATTACACGTGAAATTCTGAAGTAGACTAAAATAGTATTTTATTGTAAAACATTCTCCATAAACTTCCAAAAAAAATTTTTTTTACAATGTAAGTCTAGAATGTCTTGAATGTCCAAAATCCTATAAGGTATCCTAATCCTATAAGGTAGAGAAAATGATTGACATCTTCAGTGGGTGGAACTGCTAATTAGCCCCGCCCTCTTGGAAGGGCCTTGTGTGTGTTCTCTTGGCTATAGCTGCCTTCAAGTCATGTGTTTATCATCTTATTTTCAAAGGGAGTGTACATGAACACCAGTGTAATGTTGTCATTACCAGAGGGAGACTGGATTTTCTGTTGGGGTGTGTTAGTGAAACAGTTATGATGAGGATAATTGTATTTGTCATAATTAAGTTATAATGATAAAGAATAATGATAAAGCTTATCAGAAAACACTGCTCACATAACAGGTTTTTGAGGGTTCGGGTTTAAAAAAGGGCCAAAAAGCATCCAATCTTTGTCAAAAAATGAAAAAGGAAGAATTAAATATGAAATTGTCAAGCAAGTCCATTATTTTCTGACCAAAATATGACTTCTGAACACGTACAGTAGGCTCTTCGAGGCAGCATGTGGTTGATGCATCCTGAAGAGGTTCATAAATTAAATTTTGTTAATTCAATTGACTGCATGAAAACAACCAAAGTCATGCTGATTTCTCTAAGGTTCTGAGTAAAACCAAAACACATGAGAGTTTAACATTGTATTACAGCGTTCTTTTGACCGTCATGTGTGCCTGTACATGCTCTCTGTCAGTCCATCAAACACGCTTTGCACTGCGACCTGACAATTCTGTTGTAATTACAAATCTGCTGCTTTAAAGCATTGTCATGTTTTTTATTTGTTCCCTTTTCATACTGTACTGTTCCTGCTTTACTATTAAGCTGTTGTTGCCCTCCAGGCCCTTCATTTCTGACACACTAAAACCACTGTTTTAACAAAGATTATAAATATATTTCTAGATAATAAATAAAATATAGCTGCAAGCAGCAATTACAGAGGTTTCAAGCACTTTAAGACATTTAAGCACATATAAAAAAAGACATTACATATGTGACCCTGGACCACAAAAACAGTCTGAAGTCACTGGGGTATATTTGTAGCAATAGCCAAAAATAAATTGGATGGGTCAAAATTATTAATTTATGCCAAAAATCATTAGGATACTAAGTAAAGATCTTGTTCCATGAAGATATTTTGTAAAATTCCTACTGTAAATATATTAAAACTTAATTTTTAATTAGTAATATGCGTTAAGAACTTTCTTTGGACGACTTTAAAGGTGATTTTCTCAATATTTTGATTTTTTGCACCCTCAGATTGCAGATTTTCAAATAGTTGTATGTCGCCCAAATATTGTTCTATTATAGCAAACCATACATCAGTGGAAAGCATATTTATTCAGAAAAATTGACTTGAAAAATTGACCTGAATTCACTGGGTTTTGTGAAGTTTTGAGTTTTCCTTTAGGTTTTATAGGCCTTTGGGTATATTTAGGTAGGCCCCTTTTCTAACCGAACACGTTATATCTTTCCAAACGTTACATTTCAACATTTTTTCATAAATATTGACCTAGAGCATTGGTCTCAAACTCAATTTCTGGAGGGCCACAGCTCTGCACAGTTTAGCTCCAACCCTAATCAAACAACACCTGATCCTAGGTCTAGCTAATCAAGGTCTTCAGGATTAGTAGAAACTTCCAAGCAAGTGTGAGTTGGAGCTGGTTGGAGCTGAACTCTGCAGAGCTGCGGCCCTCCAGAAATTGAGTTTGAGACCAATGCTCTGAGTTTCAGACCTCTGACCTGGAGAGTCCACAGAATTGTACAGCAATGGTTATTTCCAGATTAAGTGAAAAAACCTAAGACAAGTTCGCAAAAGTAGGTCTTACATTTTTTCAATCATTTTAACAAGATTCGTTCTGATCTGCCTCTGGTAATCTTGTCTAATAGGTGCTCAAAGTTCATCGGCCTATGGCAGCCATGAGATACGCAAATGTCCTTACAGACGCTTGTGGCATTTTGGACCAAGACCGTGCATACAGATGGCAGTTTTTATGTTTTTTCCCTCTTATAGCACCACCAAGTGGCCAAGCTCCGTGACTTTTTTTATGTGACCTCAGATTCAGCTTTTACATAGGCATTTTGAGTTTGGTGAAGATATCTCATTCCATTCAAAAGTTAAAGCCATTTCAGTAAAGGCGGCCCTGCCCCCTTCGAACGTTTTGGCGCCCCCCTTTGCAACAGAAAGTCAAAAGTTCAACTTTTTTGACAATATTGATATTCACTCTCCAGGGAATCTTCTTGAACAGGTTTGATTCCGATTGGGCGAAAAACCTAGGACTAGTTTGCAAAAGAAGGTTTTTTTTTAAAAAACCTGAAAATTGACTTTTTTCCAGTGTGAGCCAAAGATTTCAACGATATGACACCGTGTTTACACTGGATGCGACAGTTGTCGCGCCACGCCGCAACCTCTAAAGTCTGTCTACACTGGACGCGACAGAGCGACCGTTGCAAATTATTTGAACTTTGTGTGAGCACGTCATAAATAGAATGCAGTAGTTTACTGTCGGGAATTTTCCGTGCCGCATTCAGTGTAGACAGCATCAACGGTCCAATTTCGAATAGACGTCACAGTGACGTCACTTGCAGCTGCGCGCGCATAGTGGTTGCAGAAAAACACTGGTAGCAAGTGGAGGTAAACAGGTAAACTCCATGGAATAAGAGAAAAAATTTTTTTTTTGTGCCTTTTAATGTCAAAAGCGGAATGCAAATAATTTTTACACAATACTGTAGTCAAAGACGCCATTTGAAGCTAAACGCAGATGTTTAAACGGACATGCTATGGATGAAAACTGCTACGATTTGTCTACTTTTAAAGCTTACATTTGATTTAAACAATAGGTCTACATAATATTCACATATGCTGTTCATAGGGGATGTACTGTATTAGCCCTACCGTTACAGCATGAAATATTATTTAAACCTATTACTACCCTGGTGAAAAAGCCAGCATATGCTGGTAGGTATGTTTTGATGCTGGAATGCTGGTTAGGTAGGTTTTGATGCTGGTTCATGCTGGTCCTTGACGAGCAACAAAACCAGCAACGGTCCAGCTTAAACCAGCTAAGGACCAGCTTAAACCAGCATCAAAACATACCTACCAGCATATGCTGGCTTTTTCACCAGGGTATTAACCTTTTTACCAAACTTTTTTTTTGTTGTTTTATCTCACAATTCTGACTTTTTTCCTCACAAATGCAAGTTTATATCTACTAATTCGGATTTTATAACTCGATTTAACAAAACTAATGAGTTTGTTAATTCTGAGGGGGAAAAAAGCCAGAAGTGTGGTATATAAGATGAGGGGAAAAGAGAGAATGATGAGTTGTTTTTCCTCTAGATTTGTGGGATATAATCTCGGAATTGAAATTGAATCTCGAAAATAAAGTCAGGATCCCGGTTTCGGATCTGTAAGACTATCCCACTATCTAACATCAATTTCGTTGAATAACAGTGCTTATCGCTGGGTGACAAGCTCTTGTAATATGCGAATAACATTTTGAAAATGACATCTAATCAATATAATCTATACTCTTTTTAAATCTAAGTATTTTGTACCGTATCCTTGTAATTCTCTGGCCGTAAAGGCTATCTCTCCCGGGTTTTCTGCAACCATGCTGCGCGCGCATCCCGAATGTTTACAAATAAACTAATTATTATGGGTTCTACTGCTAACTTGAATCCCTAATAAATACGGGTTCTAAATATTTAGCAAGGGCAGTATGAGGTTTAATGTCAGTAGTCAGATTAATGATGTCCTTTTCATATCTTTGTTTTAGTCTGAAACAGGTGGGGATTTTCGTCAAACCCTGCTGAAGATCTGTGGTGAAGATGGAAAATGAATGTAACCGCTGCCAAAGAAGAACATCACCGCTGAAGTGTCCAAATATATGTGAAAGAGCGTCCAAATATAACTTAAATACAATTAAAATACTACGAATAAATCAGAAGAGCTTCATGAAATGTATTCTTGAACTAGTTTGATTGTTTATAATCATAGATATATGATCATTTATACTTGGCTTTAGAATAACTCTAATATAATACAAATTATTTTAGTATCAGAACCTGCATTTTGATTTGTTAAACTTTTGTTATATAATGAATGAATATCTGAAGAATAAACCTTTGCGTTTTGAGGTTGTTTTCAGTGTGTTTTGTCCCTGATCCAGCAGGTGGCAGTGAAGTAAGCTACATGTATTTGGTAGCAAAGTGGATCTCTTGGGATTTCTGTGGGAAGTATTTAAATGACTGCTCATTTTGTTTTGTCATTCGATCATAAGTACATAAAACCGGAATTAGGTTGACGTTTGGTCTTAATTCTGCTGTTGAAATTAAACTTTCGTCCTCATTTGGAGATTACTAATATCTAATTTCCCAAAACAATGCAGATTGTCAATTAAAAGTGATGTTAGCAGATGCTGCTAAAACCCACAAAAGATTCTTAGCTCCTTTCACCAATAAGGAAACCACTGATAATACTTGAAACAGGTTTTAATTTGCTTTGGAGCATGTGTGAGGTCAGAACGGCAGATTGTAAAATGACTGGAGGCCCAGAAGTATGGTTTTGTATGAGGGAAAATCTTTCTCATGAGATATGGCTTGCGTCAGTGCTAATATTACACTTGGCAATAAAGCAAGACACAATATTATGAGCAGTAAAAAAAGTGTTTATGCAATGAAAACTGATTTTACATACAGTAATTCAGGCTTTTGTTGCAATTATCATGAGCATGTGTACAGTCTGCAGAGGTGAAAAGTCACAGATTATCTTAATTACTGTTCATAATCTGCAGCTGTTATTATTAAAGTAAAACAAAACCTGACCTCACATTCTCTTTTCAATTTGTCTTCAGACAGGAAAAGAACAATGGCCTGGAAAATCCCTAATGCAAGAGTAGAACAAAACAATCAGATTAAAACACATTTCAGAATATGATTAAAACAGTGCAGCTCTTTTATTATGCCAAAACTACATCATGTAAAACATTTGATGGCATCATTAAGAGATTAAAGACAGGTCATTGGCACAAAGTCAACCTTCACATGGCATACAGAATAACATTCGTTGATCTGAAGGATTGGTATATTTAAGCAATAATTCACAAACTAAATTGTAAAATACAGTATACTCATTACAGTTTTAATATACAATTTTACGTAGGGAAGTCGGATTCGTTCTTTTGAGTCTTAACTGATTCTTTTGAATCAAGTTCCACTGAATCGTTTGAGGTGAATTATTTGACTTTACCACGAAATGTTTTTATACTTTTTACTATACTTCAGAAATGTTTCAAATTATTCGTGCTGGAAATATGTTTATGTCTTGAGTGTATTACTTTATAAAAACGTTTGAACCGATTCTTTCAGTTGGCAGATATGAGACTAATTTAATGCCAGTTCCAGCTGGACACGTTTTTTATATAATAAATAATCTATCCATCAAATAAAATAACAGACATTCAGAGAGAACACAGATAGATATTTCGTTTACTTCAATTTTGACAACAAAAATAGCTTCAAATGGAGGGAAAGCAGAAAACCCCTCAGTCTACTAAAGTAGTAACCAAAGACTAAACTACACACAAACAAAACATTTTTATTCAGTTTCACAATTCAGATATTTATTCAGGCAGTTTGTCATTCCAAGTAATCAAATAGAGAAAATCAAACCACCAACAGAAGTTAAAAGACGATGAGATGGACAAACAGTCACAAAACAGTGACTGACCCATATATGTTCATAATCAGTTCAGTGCAAGTACAGTGATTTTGACCCAATAACTCACGAACTAAAGTTGTAAAATACTGGTATTCTGTTCTATGTATGGAAGTTGGATTCATTCTTTTGGGTCTGTTAAACCGATTATTTTACGAGATCGAATGAATAGTTCAACAACTCCACATCTGGAGTGAATCATAGACTGGGTGAATTAAAAATTTGACTTACGCAGCTACAAAATGTTTTTAAATTTTTAACTATACTTAAGAATTGTTACAAATTAATCGTACTGGAAAAAAAAGTGCAAAACGGAGTGGGACATACAACCCTGGTGAAAAAAACAGCATATGCTGGTAGGTATGTTTTGATGCTGGTTTAAGCTGGTTCTTTGCTGGTTTATGCTGGTCCTTTGCTGGTTTTTGCTGGTCAAGGACCAGCATGAACCAGCAAAGGACCAGCATAAACCAGCAAAAGACCAGCATCAAAACATACCTACCAGCATATGCTGGTTTTTTCACCAGGGAAAAATTGCTGAATTGTTTGTTGAACCGACTCTTTGAAACACTTGAAATTAACTGGTGGATTTGTATTTCCTGCCAGTTTGACGACACGTTTTTATAAATAATTTATTGATTAAATAAGGTAACTGACATTTCAGAGACAACACTGCTAGATGTTTCGTTTAACGCTTTAATCGAAGGCAAATCAGAAAACCCGCCAATCAGTTAGTTGACCGGAAATAACTGCTGGAAGTGACCTTAAATTTACTTACTTCTGACGACTAAAATACACACAACAGGTACAAACAAGATTTTTTATTCAGTTTCACCGTTCAGATATTCATTCTGGCAGTTTGTCATTCCAAATAATCAAATAATGAAAATCGAACCACCAACAGAAGTTAAAAAACAATGAGATGGACAAACTTTCAATATATGTTCATAGTCAATTCAGTGTAAGTACAGTGATTTTGACCCATTGTTCACATAAAGTACTGAAGTAATGCCTTCTTCTTGGTCATTTAAATACCAGGTTTCTAGTGCTGCTTTATACATGAACTTAAATGTGTTTAATACATCAAAACAACTCCCTTTACCAAGTATTAAAAAGTCACAAAATTACAGTAATTACCCTCTACCATAGAATTAATCAGTCACAAAACAGTGATAGTTAAGAGCATTTAATTGAAGGACATTCCATATTCCAGGCCACATATTAACAGCATGTACAGTTTAACATCCCCAATGATATTATGGGAAAAAGGCTCAATAGAATCAAAATCAAAATACGTAAAGAAACAAACACTTGATATCCAGCAGACAGTATGTATGAAACATTTGTTCAGGCAGAGGAACGCAACTGATTGCACAAAACGTGATTTTCATTGCACGTACCCTACAGTTAGGTGTTCAAAGGCAAATGAGAGGTAAACGTTCACTGTCTGATTCTATTAGCACAACTTAAAATAATGCCAAAAAATGAATTTGAACATAAACGGCTCAGGTGATTTCATAACCGTGTTTAACCATGACTGCTGTATTCTGTGCAGGGCTGATTGTGTCTGTATTTCATGATGTAGAGGGCGGTTTGGTGCCACCAGTAGAACATGACCACTACCAGCACGTGCCAGAGCTGATGACTGGCTCCAAGATAGTTCAGCTGGCCTGTGAAAACAGACATAAAAAGTGGGTAAATATATTGTTTTTGATTTAAAGAATAGTTGTACTCACCCTCAGGCCATCCAAGATGTAGAAGAGTTTGTTTCTTCATCAGAACAGATTTGGAGAAATGTAGCATTACATCACTTGCTCTCCAATGGATGTTCTGCAGTGAATGGGTGCCGTCAAAATGAGAGTCCAAACAGCTGATAAAAACATCACAATAATCCACAAGTAATTCACACCACTCCAGTCCACCAAAAGCTTCCCAAACCCATCAATAAGATGTTTCTCACTTCAAATCGTTGCCTCTGGCTAAAATATGAGTCCTCCAACTATAATGCTGCATCTGAATCAGGAGAGAAATATGCAGTTAATGATGAATTTGTTTCTTAAACATGTAGCTTTTCTCTTTACAAGATGTTAAGTAATGGACTGGAGTCACTTGAATTACTTGTGGACTGTGTGTTTTTATGAGCTGTTTGGACTCTTATTCTGACGGCACCCATTCACTGCAGAAGACCCATTGGTGAGCAAGTGATGTAATGATACATTTCTCCAAATCTGTTCCCATGAAGAATCAAACTCATCTACATCAGTTTTCATTTTCGTTTCATTTCCTTTAATAAAATACAGCAATTTAGTATAGACAAATCACCTGGAAAGTATCGTTCTGGGATTTTACTGACATAGAAAAGGAACGCTGAGGCGGCAATCAAATACATGATCATGACTCGAGGAAAAAACACCTGCAAAAAGAAACAGTGATCGATATTAATAATGGTAGACATTGCTATTTCTCTCCTCACTGTGTCTCCAACGCATGATGCAACAAGCAAATATATCACCTTTACGATTTCAGAGTCAAATCCTCCATTGAGCCAGACCCAGTGGCAGGCTGGAATGATGCCGTATCCGGCCACTGAGCAGAACATGACAGAGCGCAGTTTCTTCCACTGCTGTGTGAGGTAGAGCGGATGAATCTGAGCCGCAAACACAGCCAGGATGAAAGCCAGCACCGTCAGCAGGTACACCTGCCTCCAAAACTGAAACAGATCATCAAGAAATTTACTGATACTCAAATCTATATTCATATTTAAATCAGATAACCATATCAAACTCAATATAAAGCTTTTAAAGCTGTGTGCAAGCAACACATGATCTTACTGCAGACTCTGTCTTGAATAATTTCTTCAAGATCTTGATATATTTATGAATAAATACAAAAAATATGTTTAAATTATATTTATGACATATAAACTAAATGTTTGGAATAATTAGGGTTAAATGTTAAATGTTTTTGAAACAAGACTCTTAAGTTCACAAAGGCTGAATTTTTTGATTAAAAATACAGTAAAAGCAGCAATATTCTGATATATAAAATGTAATTTATTTCTGTGATGCAAAGCTGAATTTTCAGCATCATTACTTCAGTCTTTAGTGTCACATGATCCTTCAGAAATCATTCTGATATGCTGATTTGCTGCTCAAATGTTATTGGAACTTAATGTTCTTATTATTGTCAATTTTGCTGATGTAAAGTTTTTATATAGAGTTATAATGTTTCTGTTGCTTAATACTTTTGTAGAAATTGACATTTCATTCAGTATTCTTTAACGAAAAGAAAATTTAACCTAACTTGAAATACAACAATAATCTTTTTTAACATTATTGTCTTATTTTAAATAGCAATATTTCACAATATTATGTTTTTTACTGTTTTTTTTTTTAATCAAATAAATGCAGCCTTGGTGAATATTATGTCTTTCAAGAACATAAAAAAAAAACAAAAAAAAAACGTAATTATCATAAACTTTTGACTTTTTGGTAGAGTATATAATATAAATATGAATGAATGAATGAATGAATGAATAAATAAATAAATAAATAAATAAACAAATATTAGAATAAATAAATGTAACTAATTTAACATAAAATAACTAGAATGTAAAATTTAATTTAATACATAATATTTAATAACATTTAATATTTAATAAAAAAAAAATAATAATAAAAAATACAAATTAAATAAGCTGTAAAAGGAAACCATTCATCCTCAAGCTTGAAGTCCACTCTTATAAAACACAACTGTCATACACTGTTGCAGTAGAAGGCATAGAAGACTCCAGGCACATAACATCCCAAAATCCCCACGGATATTCCAGCATAGTCCAGAGCAAGCCAGCGGCGACACGTCTTCTCCGAACGATGACAACAAAACAAGTGGTAGCCCGCAGAGCACAGCATGCAAACCTGAGCACAGAATAAAACCCATAAATTAATATGTTACACTTATTAGTTCATATCGAAGCTCTGTCAAAGCACATAATGGAAAATAAGAAAAATTTCCTACACCACATTTTATGTATTACCTGAAAACAGAACAGTCCTATTGAATAGATGACATAGTCCTCTCGTGACGCCCCCGCAGACGGCAGGACTGTGGCCATGTCATTCACTCCCAGCGAGAAGAACAGCAGGAACCCAAGCAGATGACTCCAGATGTTCACCGTCTCATTAGACAGAATGAATATGCTGTGAGATACGAGAAACAATAAGTAAACAAATGGCAACACGTCATCTACAGTATCAAAAGTGAAAGAAACGCACCTTTTGAGGCACAGTTTGGATGGCAGGTGTGCTCTGTATCCATCTGTGATGTACGGGTTCTCCTTCAGAAACACTGGGATCTGTTCATAGGTGTATAGTCGGATTCCTCTCGGCACAAGCACAGGCCAGTACTGGTAGCTGCCCAGCTCAATGTAATGAGTGCTCTTGAGGATGTTCTGAGGCATCTTGGTTCATGTGGCTGGAGAAACAATGCAGATAAATTACAAAAAGATATGTTTTCTCAAAACAATGAACTCCCTTTGTAGCATCTTTGAAGCCCAAAATGAGCTCCTATAAAACTCCTAAAAGACCAGCAAGATAACTGTTTTGAAATCTATGGCTAGTTATAGTCTTTGTATTTTCCTGAAAGCTAGTGTATCATAAACACAATCAATCAAGCAATAAATTCCTGTTTACTACACTTTAGATTTGAACACACGTAAATGTTTTGTTTGTGCCGCCGATGTGAAACAGCAACCGTGAGCTGTTTTAAGCTAACAACTGCGATTGAATGAGAATTAGATTAGGCTTTTAAATCCATTAAATCCCAGTATAAGTGCAGCAGACCTCTTACCTCCAGGTAAAGACCTGCCGTCTATCCCATTCAGCCCTAGCTGATCCTTAATTTCTGCTTAATAACAGAATTTGAGCGTCATGTTGATGACCGGCAGTTAGCCGACCAGCTACAGGCTAACGCTACAGAAGTGAGTGTGACATTAAAATCCTGCGACAGAAACACAATGCGACGGCAAGTCACTCTCGCTTCCTGAATGATGCTTTTATTTTTGGAAAAGCATATATGAGGGTCATTCTGCAGAACTGGTTCAAAGTCACAATTGGAAACGTCTTGAAAAAAATGTGTGTTTTCCACAAATTTTGTATGTATGCAAAATTGTAGCAATTGTAAAGTTATTCTCATATTGTTTTTTTTTTTTTATAAAGTTTTGGAATATTTGTCCTCTTCCGTAATTTTTCACTACCGAAACACAGTATATATACTTTAATTAGAAGGGTTTTATTGACCTATTAAGATTTTGCTTACATCTTCCTTTGTGTGTGTGTATATATATATATATATATATATATATATATATATATATATATATATATATATATATATATATATATTTGTTGTATTGTGAATCCATTTTTTTCTTTGTAAAAGTTGACACTGATTTCAAACTTTAGGATTAGTTTGAAGGTACATTGGACCAAACACTATCATAACATCAAGTTGATAATTCAGTATACTTTATTTTTGACAACACATCCCATTTTTTGTAGTGACTGGACAAATTTCGATTGTGACGTTTTAATTGGTAGCCAGTGTTGGGAAGGTTACTTTGGAAATGTAATAGGTTACAGATTACAAGTTACTTGATTTAAAATGTAATAAGTAGTGTAACTTTTCAATTACTTTATTAAAGTAATGTAACTTATTACTTTTAATTACTTTTTGATTACTTTTCTAAACTGTTAATTATTTTGAAACATTTAAACCAGGCAAAGTTAACCTTACAGTAGCACTCAACACTGATTACTGTCAGACTTTCAAAATCCTTCATCACTTGAATTAAGATTATAATAAGTAAGGGATAATACACATCTGTATTTTGCAGTAACAACTGGCTGGATGTACATTATCTCACTTATTACACAGCTGCTTGATAGATTATTTAGATGTTTCGTGTCAAAATAATTAGACACCAAACACTGATCTGAGTTGAAATATTTGAATGCAAAGCTTCCATGAAGAAATCAGTTGCCAGCAAACGGCAAGTTCAAACTAGACATTTTAGGGATACAGTGCAGTCATACCAGTTTTCTTACACAACATTTCACCACATAAATAATTAAGTAGTAGTACTAGTTTGTTAGTTATTTTATAATCCATTACAGTGTGAAACAATAGAGCAAGTCCATGATACCAGGATGACAGAATTAAGAAATTGTCCACATAATATTGAATTAAGCTTTAATATTTTGTTAGCTAACCAAGAAAAATTATGACTTAAGTTGCCCGCAACGAGCCTGAGCTGTGTAATAATTAAATTTAAAGCACAGCCACCACAAATTCAGACTTTTTTTTTTTTTTTACTTTTTTGGGGGGGGGCTTTTTATGCCTTTTATTGTGATAGGACAGCAGAGAGACGACAGGAAAGAGCTGGGAGGAGAGAGGGGAGCGGGATCGGCAAAGGACGTCGAGACGGGAATCGAACTCGAGTCACCGTGAGCGCAGTTGCGCTATATGTCATAACAAGATCATAACATGAATAACATCATAACAAGAAATGGTTTAATAACTATGATACTGGGTTTGAAATCAAATGTTTGCATAGTTATGACAGAAAACACTAGCATCTAACAATGCCTTGGAAAAAAACTTAAAAAATAAAGTTTATGCATAAACCCAAATAGGAAATAAAACAGTTATCGAATAAGCATGTGTGCTATTCTGTGTCCTAAACTCCTGAAACATTGGTGTCTCATTTTAGAGCAGTCAATGCAATTTAAAAGAAGTCAATTAAATCTGTAAGTGGGGGTGGGTGGGTGAAAAAATTCAGATGTAACCCCCTTTGTAATCACTGGCATTTTTCAAAAGTAGCTAATTTAATTACACATTTTTTCTCAGTAACTGTAACTAATTATATTTACATTTATTTTGTAATTAAATTGCGTAATTCCGTTACATGTAACTAGTTACTCCCCAACACTGTTGGTAGCGATTACAGAATTTTAACCCACATACTAAAACACTACTAAAACATACTAAAATACTACAAATTTGCATAACTGTATTAATATTTTGGTTATTTCCCCCAAATAAAGGATTATGTGTTTCCTTGTCAGATGACATGTTTTGGTCGTGATAATTTTTTAGGATAACACCCAAAAACAACAAAGATCTGAATACCAAAACTTCACCAAATGTTTTGGTCATGACAGCATTAGTAACAGTAGTAACAGTAATGTTTTGGTAGGGATCATATCACACTACAGAATTTCAGGGTTGCCAACTTTTAAGTTCAGCTTGGAGTGAGATTTTTTTTTCTTTTTTTGTCGATCTCGATTCTGTGTCTACTTATATGTATATATTGTATACATAAGGAGATAAAAATGCAGCTGAATGCCTTTTTTGTTTTTGCAACATTTTAAACATGGTTTAAATTCAGTATTTGCTTGCATTCATTGTGTGTACTTGTACAAGTATCATTAAAAAAGGATGTAGTTAACTTTTTAAATGTCACATTTAAAAATATAGTGTTTAATCATTTCTAAATATTTATTCAAATGAAAAACTTAAAAACAAATAAGCTTGTATGACATGCAATATTCTAGATGTATATTTAGTAAAGAGCCATGGCATTACAAATGATAATGATTTTTTTTTCCCAACCACAAAATGACTCTAATTTGCCTCTTTGCATTGGAATTTAAAACCCTTTTCTCTATGTAACGTTAAATACTACACTAATTTTAATATAAGTAATACATAAGCACTATATATATATATATATAGCTTATGTGGTATTACTTATATATATATATACACTGTTGCAGTATAAGCAACAGCATATATATATATATATATATATATATATATATATATATATATGGTTAGTCAACAGTTTTACACAAATAAAAACTAAATGTTATGGAAAAACTCCCAAAAAAAGTGTTAAATTATAGAAAATGGTGTTCAGTAGTGACATTCTTTAAAGTTACACACAGATTGTTCATACTTTTGAACACATTTAGCTCAAAATGATGGGGCCTATCTCCTCCCCATGTAGATATAAAAGAGGGACACATGAATATTACCTGATCCTAAATGCAGGGCTGTAGTTAAAATCAATCTCAGCCAATTGCTAAAACTTTCGGTAGTGACATGAAAATGGGACACATTTTTTTTTTGTTTTGTTTTACATAAAGTATAACAATTTTTTTTTACATAATTTTACAAATTATTTCAATATCATTTTCATAAGTTGAAATTTAGTAGTTAGGATTCAGGACAGCCACCTCCCAAATGCAAGTACACACTAAATGATGGTTTTATATATGTTTAAAGATATTGATATTTGAAATATTATTGTGGGTTTCAGTAGATAATAAAGGGATCTTCATAAACATCTAAGATTTGAATACTTAAAGGATTTTTATGTGTTTTGGTTGTGGGACAGCAGTTTGCACCAATTCTGTAAAATGGCCCATATACAAACTTAAAAAACGTAATGCGTTACATAAAAGTAACATTTCTTATAGATATATATAAATATATATATTAATAACGTGTCTGATTCTCAGTCCCCCTTTTACTTTTCAGCAAAATAATCTCTCATAATATAAGAGATTAGGATTATAATTTGTCATATCCAGACGTTGTACAGTCTGTTGATTGTGTTTCAGACTAATCCCTGCCAAACTGTGATCTTTCACCACATTCGCTACTTTATAGTATTCATATTCTATCAGTCTATTTGAGGAATCATGTCAAGAATGATAGTCATTGTATCAACTCATTTTTTATTTCAAAGACTAACAATCGTTTATTACATCATAAATCATACTATAATTTATTTTAATGGATTTATATTCCATTTACATCATTAACAAACAATGTCACAATGTCACTAATAAATTCAACATACCTGAAAAGTGTCACATGATCCTTCAGAAATTATTCTAATATGCTGATTTGCTGCTTAATTGTAATTAGAACTTAACTTTTTTTCTTATTATAAGTATTAATAGAAAGTGTTTATATAGAGTTATGAAGTTTCTGCTGCTTAATACCTTTGTGGAAATCATGACATATTTCTTTCAGTATTCTTAAAGAAAAAATTACAACAATTATCTTTTGTAGCATTAAAAATGTATTTACTGTCACTTGTGATCAATTTAATATAGCCTTTCAGAATAAACATTTTAATTACTTTCTTTCTTTATTATTATTGTAAATATTAAAGATACTGTTTTTTAAACTGTAATGTGTTACAGTTTCCATAAAAATTATAAGTGAACAACAGAACTACTACAATTTATTTTAATGAATTTATATGCCATTTACTTCATTAACAAACAATGTCACAGATGTAATCTACTGATTAAATCGAATTGTTATAAATAAATATAAGAACAAAAAATTAAATACAAATCTCCATGAATTTACTAGATAATTGACATCTTTGCTAATAATAATGAAAGAAACAATTCTGAAAATAAAAATAATAATTTACATTTTCTTTCCTTGACAAGCCCTTTCATAATACACTCACAAGAAGGCACCGTATTGATATGTAACTAGAAAACCTTTAAAAATTAATCGTTATAAAAGTAGTGAATTCAACAATATTCATAGGCATGCGGAAAAGTCAGCAGGATAGATTTATACATGTAAAAATAAAATTTAAAGGTTTTAATTCAGAAGTACAACTTTGCACACAGTGTCCATACAGCTGTGGATCCTCCAATCCTTTTTGTCTGAACGTACCTGAAAAGGGAGATTTATATTGTGAATTTCCAAAAAGTTTCCAAATAGTATCTTAAAACTGATGAGAACTTACTTTAAAGTAAAGGACACGTCGTGTTCGGTCAGTGACTTTGAACTCGGGTGAATTTAATGCAGCGCCCCTGAAAGACAAAAACCCAACAAAAGCAGGATCTTACTCAATATTACAGATCCATAATGGAGGACAGACGATCTCACCACCCCCTCTTACGATCGCACTCATCTCCACAATCTCTTTACCCCATTATCTCTTATAAATGTGAAATACGCCAAATCAAATCCCCTAATATCTCTGCCTCATGTTACTAGCTATGCCCTCATTTTGAGACTGGTGAAAGATCTTTCATCCACCATTCACTGACTAGTCCATATCACATTAACTCAGTACTCAAGCACTGAATGTTTTTTTAATGCAACTCATATGGTAAAATAGAATAGTTTTGACAATATTTTTGTCATGTTGACATGTACGATAATTTGGAGTAATTGAGTTCAATGGAGAGGAGGTTTGATTTTAATTGGTGGTAGGAAGCAGAAACGATGGAGGTCAGTTAGGTTGATCAAGCAACACTAATGTTTGACAAACCTTGTTTGGACAGATCTGGTACGATGAATGTAGAACAGGTACCAGTATTAATATTTAAGCTCTATTTACAGCAAGTCTGAATGTTTGGTGTGAAAAAACATACACAAGAACATTTAATTCAGAAATATTTTTACATTTTCTTAAAAAAAGAGTGTTGCTTGTCCATGAAAATCCTGCCACTGTCTTTTAAGAAAAAAAGAATAATTGAAGCATTTTAGTTATCAAACTTAATATGAACAGGCCTTAAATCAAACTCACAAAGACAATATGAGCAAAATGTGAAGACATATTACGGTTTCCATGATTATTATTTCCATATATTCATTATTATCTGATCTTTTTCTTGTCTTTTAAGAAAAAACGACTTTAGGAATTTTCAGTAAGAAAATGAAAGCAGTATTTGTGCAAAGATCTGCTACCGCCCATAGTCAAACACTTCAACAGTATTCTCATTGTGCCCTAGAAGGACGTTCAGTTAAATGCAAACTAAGTGTGACAGTGCAATCAGTGCGAGGTCAGAGGTCACTCTTGGTAGCGAAGTGTCAGACGAGGGACACATCAATGACAACTTGAACTCTGACAGTCAGGTCAACCTAATGAGTGTAACAGTGATGACTCCTTTCTGATGAGGGTGTGTTTGAGGGTCAGTTCATGACCAGTCGGAGCTCTGCACACAGACGTACCACTATAACGAGATGTAAGACGAGAGTGTGATCTAGTCTGTCTGTGACAGGACTGTCAGCTTCGTTTGTGCAGTTTATTAGAGCTAATGAGCCTTTTCAACAGACAAAATGAGGGACTGAACTAAGCGGTTGCATGAGCAACACAATGGCTCTGTTGTACAGCCTAAGCAGCGTTTTAAAGGGATAGTTTACTTGAAAATGAAAATTCCGTCATTAATTACTAAACCCTCTTGTCGTTCCAAACCTGTAAGGCCTTCTTTCATCTTCTGAACACAAATTAAGATTTTTTTGATGACATCTGTGAGATTTCTGACCCTGCATAGACAGCAACTACCATATTTAAGGCCCAGAAAGGTAGTAAGGACATCATTAAAATAGTCCATGTTACATCAGTGGTTCAACCTTAATGTTATTAAGCTATGAGAATACTTTTTGTCAGCAAAGAAAACTAAAATAATGACATTAGTCATCAATTTCTTGTCTTTTGTGTCAGTCTTTGCCTTTTTGAATCTTGAACGTGGTAGTTGTGTTGCTGTCTATGCAGGGTCAGAAAGCTCTTGGATTTCATCAAAAAAATCTCTGTGTTCTGAAGATAAATGAAGGTCTTACGGGTTTGAAACGACATGAGGGTGAGTAATTAATGCCAGAGTTTTCAAGAGACATATACTGTACCTACATCATGGCCAAAAATATCAGCACCCTTGCAATTCTGTCAGAAAATGCAACCCTTCTCTCAGAAAATTGTTGCCGTTTCAAATGTTTTGGTACTCACATGTTTATTTTTTCTTTGTTTGCATTGGAACAACACAAATAAACAGAGAAGAAAAGTCAAATCTGATACAATTCCACACAGAACTCAAAAAATGCACTGGACAAAATTATTGGCACCCTTAACTTAATATTTGATAGCACCCCCTTTGGAAAAAATAACTGAAATCAATCGCTTCCTGTAACCATGAATGTGTTTCTTACACCTGGGATTTTGGTCCACTCTTCTTTCGCAAAGTGCTCCAGGCTATTCAGATTTGAAGGATGTCTTCTCCCAACTGCTGTTTTGAGATCTCTCCACAGGTGTTGGGATTCAGATCTGGACTCATTGCTGGCCATTTCAGAACTCTCCAGCGCTTTGTTTGTAACCATTTCTGAGTGATTTTTGAAGTGTGTTTCGGGTCATTGTCCTGCTGGAAGACCCATGACTTCTGGTGGAGACGCAGCTTTCTGGCACCGGCCACTACATTGTGGCCCAAAATTCTTTGATGATCATCAGATTTCATGATACTGTTCACACAGTCAAGGCATCCAGTGCCAAAAGCAGCAAAGCAACCCAAAACATCTTTGAGCCTCATTTATTTTTCTGTAAACAGTACCGTTAAGTGCTTTATCAAAAAGCTTTACTTTTGTCTCATCTGGCCACAGTAATGTCTCCCAGAAGGATTGTGGTTTTGTCACATACATTTTGGCAAACTCCAGTCTTGCTTTTTTATGCCTTTGTGTCAGCAGTGGTGTCCTCCTGGGTCTCCTACCATAGCGTCCCTTTTCATTCCGATGGCGACGGATAGTGTGAGCTGACACTGTTGTACTCTGTGTCTGCAGATCAGCTTGAATTTGTTTGGAAGTTAATCGGGCTTCTTTATCAACCATTCAAACAATCATTTGTTGTAATTTTTCATTAATTTTGCTCTTCCTTCCACGTCCAGGGAGGTTAGCTACAGTGCCATGGTCTGTAAACCTCATGATGATATTGTGCACAGTGGACACAGGAACATTAAGATCTCTGGAGATAATTTATTTGATTAATTTTTTCTCTCAAATCCACAGACAGCTCTTTACACTTCAACTTTTCTCCATTTTAACTCTTGCCCACACCTGTTACTTGCCACAGGTGTGTCTAAATACAAATTACAGGAGCATCACATGCTTGAAAACCAATTATTTCTTATAATTTTGACGAGGTGATAATTTTGTCCAGTCCATTTTTGAGTTCTGTGTGAAATTTTGTCAAGTTTGACTTCTCTGTTTTTTTGTTGTTGCAGTGCAAACAAAAACAATAAGCATGTGAATACCAAAACATTTGCAATTGGAACAATTTTCTGAGAGAAGTGTTGCATTTTCTGACAGAATTGCAAGGGTGAATGACTGTATGGTAGGGCTGGACGATAAATTGATAAAGATAATTATCGTGCAATATGAATTTTCTCAAAAAGATACCAAGAGTTCAATAAATGTTCGATACAATGTTTATGCGACAAAGGTGGAAGAAAAAAAAGCCAGTCAAAGCGCGCCACTCGGACCATTTATCCGCTCGAATCAAAGTTGGCGGCACAGTTTTTAAATTGCACATTTATTGGTTGTTATATTAAATCTATGCTTGATTATTTTTTAAGGATGCAAAAGGCAAAGAATTTGTGGAATGACCCTTGTGTATTTTTATGCATGTTATAGTCTCAAGCTATTAGCTTAGCAACATACACCAAATTTTATTGAAACTGATAGAGAATTGAGTCTACAGTGATGTCTTTATAGGTGGAGTCCTATTTGTACAACACATATTTGCTCCAAATGATCATTTATAAGGTTTTCATTTCAGTTCCATTTCAGTTATATCTCTATATGTCAGATCTACAACATGCAAAACCAGTATTTGTATGGATGGATTAGTATTAGAATGGATTCTGTTTACACTAAGTGAAAATAGTATTTAATAGTATTTTCTGCTATTTATACTACTTATTGCAAATAGTGGCAAATATCTGCACCTCAGTATTGTAGTACATGATAAAGCAGTATGCAATAATAATGTAGTAAGTGTAAATTATAATTTTTATTAAAAGTATTAAATGGATGCTGCCTTATTGAGACAATAAAGCCCACCCTACACCTACCCTAACCTTACCCGATACTTTAATTTAAACTTTAAATTTTTTCTCATTCTTTTTTATTGAAAATAAATGTTTTGCCAATGTGATATGAGACGGGAAAAGACAGAAGAATGAGTTCGACAAAAAGCGGATTCGAACTCAGGTCGTATTGTGCACTTTTCACATTTACACCATTGGAGCTGTGCATTGACAGCCATCTTTTGTAATACTGTCTAGCCCAATCACACGTTGGTGGGCGGAGCTAGTGTAAGTAGCCTCTGCCAACAAAGCAGGCTATTTGCACTCAGTGTAAACAGACACTCTGTTTTAGGTAACAGAAGCTACTTTCTTCTTATTTATAATATACAGATTTGCATAAACCAAAGCAACCATACCTTGTCATTTGTTGTGGGTCTCATGATAGCAACCCTGTCGTATTGTCTACGCAGCAATGCTAACAGAGCATCAAAACGCCCCTAAAAACATTCACATCACAGAAAAAAACACACAAGCACAACAGCATTTTTAAAATACATACATTACCACAGTCATTCAACAATGAAAAGCCAATGTGCTGACAATGTGTATACTTACTTTAATGGGCGTGTACCATTTGTCTGGGGCTGGGGCCTGATATATCGGTGGTGGTCTGGGTGGGGGTCTTTTTATAGGTTCTTCAAACTCCTCCTCTGGCATTTTGACCACAGCATTTTTGGCTTTCGCTAACCGCGCCCCTTCCTCCGTAGAGCCCTTTTCACCCCAGCGAACCTGTGGATGTTGTAAGCTTAAATTATATCTATAGAACATTTGTTTTCTGTTCTTTTGGATTGCTTTGGATTGGTGAGTTACCTCCATGCGTGTAATGCCACCAGGCCCTCTGCCACCATAATAAGACGCATCCACTGTAGGCCATTTCTTCTTTGGTAGAGGATCTTCCTCAGGTTCCTGTAAGATACATACCATGCATTATAAGAAATGGGCAGTTCTGCAAATTTAAGCCCCAGTGTACTGTACCTACAGGTATTGGACAAGGAGGCGGAGGGCGAGATGGGGGTGGATCTCTGATTACCTGTCATATAAAGAGTCAGTCTTTATTATTAGTAATATTTCATTATTCACATTTGTGGAAAATAACATTAGACATGTATCTGTAGCACTCACCACAGTGCAGCAGAGAGGCCAGAACCACCAAAGCACAAGTAAACCCAACAACACCAACAGCACCAGGATGACGATGACTATCACTATCCCATCAGACTATAAAGAAAAAATGTTTGAGTTATAATCATAAACGTTGTGTGCAAATGTTGTGTACAATTAAGTTTATTCAGAAAGGATGCATTAAACTGGTCAAAAGTGACAGTAAAGATAAAGTATTAAAAAAGCTTTCTATTTCAGCTAAATGCTGTCCTTTTGTACATCCTTTTCAACAAAGAATTTTGAAAAAAATGTTTTCAACATTGATAATCAGAAATGTTTACTGAGCAGCAAATCATATTAGAATGATTTCTGAAGGTAATGATGCTGAAAATTCAGTTTTGCATCACAGAAAAAATACATTTTAAAATATTCATATTAAAAAAAAATATATATATATATATGTATGTATATATAAATTATTTATTCATATATAAATAATAAATATAAATGTGACCCTGGATCACAAAACCAGTCATAAGGGTTAGGTTTTTTTTGTTTTTTTAGCTGAATAAATAAGCTTCCCATTGCTGTATGGTTTGTTTGGCTAGGACAATATTTGCCCAAGATATTTGAAAATCTGGAATCTGAGGGTGCTAAAAAAAAAAATCAAAATATTGAGAAAATCACCTTTAAAGATGTCCAAATGAAGTTCTTAGCAATGCATATTACTAATCAAAAATTTAGTTTTGATAAATTTACGGTAGGAAATTTACAAAATATCTTTATGAAACAAGATCCTTACTTAATATCCTAAGGATTTTTGACATAAAATAATAATTTTGACCCATACAATGTATTGTTGGCTATTGCTAAAAAAATATCTGTGCTACTTACAACTGGTTTTGTGGTCCAGGTTCACGGTTCACAAATAATAATTATATATATAGATTTTAATTATTTATTGATTTATCAATTACTTATTCATATATATTTCAATTGGTTTTGTGGTCCAGGGTCACAAATAATAATTGAAATAAATAAATAAATATATTTCAATTATTTACTGATTTATCAATTATTTATTCATACTTTATTATTCAATTATTATTGAAATATATATATGAAATAAAAAAAAAATACATGAGAAAAACTAACAAAAATTAGAAATGTTGGCAACCAACATTTATAAAATAACTTTAAATACTAAAATTACTTAAACTGAAATTTAAAAAAAATAATAAAATTAGAGATTAATAAAAGATAATGCATAACTTAAAATTAAATGAAAAATAAACCATAAATGCTGAAATATTACAAAAAAACAATAACAGTATATATATATATATATATCTAAAAGCTAAAATAACACTGACACTGTATTACAACCCAATGTTTCAAGAGAGCATGAAATAACCAACTACTTTGGTTTAATTCTTTTTCTATAACAAAGCTATTTATTGTCATATTTACTGAACTTTTTGGCTAAATCTACGTAGGTTTGTATGTGTACTATAGTGATCTTAGTTGGTTTGTTAAAAAAAGGTCCCACTTTATATTAGATGCCCTTAACTACTATATACTTACATTAAAAAAAGTACAATGTACTTATTGCATTCACATCATATTGCAAAACACTTTTATTGCTACTGAGGTGGGATACGAGTAAGGTTAGAGACTGTTTAGTGGTATGGGTAGGTTTAAGGGTGGGTTAAAATGTAAGGGATGGGTCAACAGTGCAATTATAAATGTAATTACAGAAATTCATTACATATGTAATTATCTTTATATACTTATAAATATAAGTACAATGTAAAAACCTGCATGATAAGTTGATTGTATCAAATGATGAATTTAAATGTAAGTACATAGTAGGCCACCTAATATAAAGTGGGACCACAAAAATGTATTGTGTACTTACACATGTGGTGGCATATATTGTAATTGGACTTGAAATGAAAGACTGGCCATTATTCAGACTAATGAGCACTTCGAGGGAGCTGTTGAGAGAGGGAAAGTCCGTTAGTACGATTAAATGCCAGAGGTGGAGCACAGTTCATCAGACCAATAGTGCTGTGCTAAAGTATTGTTTTTAAAACAACAAGACGAATGTCTCTTGAAAAGTCTCTTTCATCTGTTTAAAACAAACTTGGCCATGACGAAAAGCGGTGCCTCATTTGGCATGTCTCTTCAAGGCAGCGCACCACGGCAAACAAAAATGCTCTGCTGTCACACATGCTGCTTTGTTTCAGCCCTGCACTGAGCCTGCTCCTTATCAGTTGTCTGTTAGCTAAGCTATAAACAGAAACTGCGATAAAAACCCCCGGGAAAAGATGATGAACTCGTTCCCTTTGCATGTCGGCATGTAACAGCTGTGGCTCTGAATGGAGAGCCACTGTTCTCCATCAGGAACTGGTCCAATGCCACTTACTGT
This sequence comes from Labeo rohita, assembly GCF_022985175.1. Classification (NCBI taxonomy): domain Eukaryota; kingdom Metazoa; phylum Chordata; class Actinopteri; order Cypriniformes; family Cyprinidae; genus Labeo; species Labeo rohita. The sequence continues at coordinate 18,752,714 of NC_066878.1, forward strand.
CCAACCTCGGTCAACACTGGAGCTGGACACAACACGTAATTATCCTTCACTGCACTCGGCTTCTCGTCTACAAGGAAGAGAGAGCAGCATGAGATTGTTGTAAAATGCCAAATACAGGCTGAAACACAGAGGCCTTATTTAAGGATGTGGCTGCATGAAACTTCCCATCGGGTAAAAAGAGCAAGAGCCTCTCGAGGCCATGCAGAGTTTAGGATCTCTCTTGCTAGCAAAAAATAATAACATTGTGGCTTACTGTGGTACTTTTTCATTTGCTGAATGGGGAGGTGAATTATATGTCATGTTTTGTAAGGCATATGTTTGTGGATAGAACATCTGGTTATGTTTTATAATAGAAGGAATGCATTGAATGGCTTACTGTAAGGATCTTGTTGATTGACAGATAATGTGCAGACCACACCTTCTGAGGTTCTTCCCTGCGTGAATCCCCTTCCTCGCAAAACAATGTTGAAAGTTTCTAAAACACAGTGTTTACACTGAAATTAGTCATGATCGTGAGTTCAAAAGGATAAAATCAGGTGATTCCAATTTGTTGACTCGACCCAGTTTTTTTGACAAACTGCCTTTATGCTATATGCTTAGTGAAACAACTTAGACAACGAACTGGAAACAGGGTTGCCAGGTCTGCAAAACAAACCCGGCCCAATTGCTATTCAAAACTAGTCCAAAACTAACAGAGTTTTCTCCTACATTGGGGTCCTCTCTCTTAAAAATCACCTTTTGGGGGCAGGAGAAGATTGCTTTAACATGCAAACTAAAAAACAACCCACAGCAACTGTGTGCAAGTAGGCCATTCCTGCAGGAAAACTGCAGACTTGGCAACACTACCCAGAAAAACAGTCTACGTCAGTCGCCTTTATGCTATACGCTTGGCGAAACAACCCAAGTTGGACACTGATCTGAAAACAGGGTTGCCAGGTCTGTGAAATCTGAGTTTATGCTATACGTTGCCAGGTCTGCAGAATCTGCATTTATGCTATACACCTTGGCAAAACAACCCAAGTTAGACATTGCCCTGGAAACAGGGTTGCCACGTCTGCAAAATAAACCCAGACTAATTGCTAATTAAAACTAGTCCAAAAATAACGTTGGGTTTTCTCCTATGTCTGGGGTCCTCTCCCTTGAAAATCGCCTTCTGAGGAGAAGATCGCATTAACATGCAAACTAAAAAACAACCCACGACAACAGTGTAAAATTAGCATGCTTCTGCAGGAAAGCTGCAGACTTGGTAACACTGGCCAAGAAAGAGCCGACATCAGTCGCCACTAGCGTTTCCATTACCCTTCAAATTGCGCAAATCGAAAATACACTTAATGGAAACATGCCAAATTCACAACTCCCATATGTTGCAAAAAAGTTTTTATGTTTGCATGAGGTGATTTTTCAGGCAATGCGAAAAAGGAATGTTTTGCAAGACTACAGTGGAAACCAAGATACCAGGCGTACGTAAAAGTCACACGATCATTCTTTAATGTCCTATAACCTCCAAGAAACACCTCATACATGGCCGCTTTTGAGAATAAAGGCCTTTTCTTGACATTAATGCTTGGATAACACCTTATTTATACTGCACATGTCTACAGCACATTACGGCTGTGATAGACGTAAACCTACCAACATCCGTCGTCATGACTTAACGTGAGATGGAAAAATTGTTTTAGTCACGTAACATTGGTTAATGGAAACGCCGTCATTTTGCAATAGTTTCTATATTGATATTTATAAAATATTGCAAAAGTTGTGCACAAATATGTAATGCAAATGCAGCTACTGTTGCTTTTTCAATTATGTACGACTTGCATTGATTGGGGAATATCCAAACCGATGTTGGTAGGTTTTTGTATATCGCAATCATTGCACTAGCCATTATTTTTAATAGAAGGAGACGTAGATGTGTATCTTCAGCAAAGCAGCACAGATAGTCGCTTCTGGGGTGCTTCTGGAACGTGCCACAACGCGGTTGGTATAAACACAAGCATATATTACACAAGCATTGCAGTGTAAATAATTGGTTATCCAAGCATTAATGGCAATGAAAGGCCCTTATACTTGAGAGTGGCCACATATATGAGGTGTTTCTCGGACGTTACAGTACATTAAAGACTGCTCATGTGACTTTTACACATACCAGGTGACCTGTAAATGCGAAAAAATGTGTCCATGGCAGTTTTGAGAAATATTCATTTTTCGAAATGCCTGAAAAAACACCTCATGTGTGCATAAAATAGCAGTTGGGTTTTGTTTCGCAGACCTGGCAACCCTGGAATATCCAATCTTTCTGCTTACATGCCAGATGCAAATACATGTATCTGATTCATATCTGATTTATTTCAACGAATATCGCAATCCATGTGCTTTTTTCCTGCTTACACATTCGTGGATCAAATTCGATCTGTGCCACATGGAAGGAAAAAATAGGAATTGGGTCACTTGAACCATTCAATGTAAATGTGGTCTTAGACATACCATTCACGCAAATGCTGGAGGGCTCAAGGTTAAAAATCTCTATGCAGGATTTCTTTAAAATCTGTCAACATAAATAAAAGTCAATTAGAAGGCAGCATACAAACCACATGTAAGAAAAGCAGTCATTGTTTGTGCTAAACCTCACCGAATTTACAATGTTTTTGAGGGCCTGGAATCCATCCACAACAGGAAACACTTGATCTTTGCTGTCTGCAATATCTTTAAGCTATGAAAACATATTAAAACTGCCATATCATGTCAGAAATTAGTTTTCTTTTTTTTAGAATCTCACATCGCTGTAGCTGGCAAATCTTAAAGCAATCTTGCTACCGTTTCCCAAGCCAGAATCAATGTCTTGCTAATGCAATGGGCCGGATACGTGCTCTGCAGAATGCAATTACTTTCAGCATCCTGCCCGGACAACTCATCCAGCAACGTCAATATAAACGATGTCTCTGTTACATTAATGATGTTACTAATACACATGAAAAAAACAATATTGTCATGACAACAACATTCTTATGACAGTGATGCACCAACAACTCATGAATAGATTCAGACAAAACAGAATGTTAGAAATTAGATTTTTTACATTTTCTGAAGAAAACTGCTTAATGATCTAAGTCAAAAGAGTTCACTCCCACATTTATATGATATTGTAGTCTCTAGATATAATGTAGAATGTAAGTCTACTGGATTTTTGGTCCATTTTATTATCCAATAGATGAAAATTGTACATCTTTAATATTTAGGCTACAGCAGGTTCCGTCTCTCTGCTGAAAAGTCTTACCTGGTTTGCATCAAAGTCCTTCACGCCAACACAATATACCCGTGCACCATAGTGTCTCGCCTGATCAGCCTGAGACACAAATGGGGAATTCATTAAACAATTTATTACATATTTTATTAATAATTAATATGCATAATATTCTAAATTATAAACTAGAGATCAACCAATTATTAGCTTGGCCTATTATTGACACCAATATTAAGTATTTTTATGGTTATCGGTATCGGTCATTTTTAAAACCCATTTGCAGATAAAATAATTTAAAAGCTTTTCAAGAAAGTTTTTGTCTGGGCTCTTTTTATTCTTAATTTTGACATTCATTTTTATTTTTACACCAGACATATATATATCGGTTCAAAATATTGGTTATCGGTCTACTTGATCTGTAATAATCAGTATCGGCAACGGCCCTGAAAAACACATATCAGTCGCCCCCTAATATGGGGAATTCAATAAATATTTTATTAATACTTAATACGCATAATATTAATATAACCTAGGATTCCACCGATTATCGGCCTGGCTGATTATCGACACCGATATTAAGAATTTTTATGGTTATCTGTATCGGTCATTTTCAAAACCAATTTGCAGATAAAATAATTTAAATGCATTTCAAGAAAGTTTTTGTTAGGACCCTTTTTATTCTTAAATTTTACATTAATTTTTATTTTTACACCAGAAATATATATCGGTTTAAAATATTGGTTATCGGTCTACTTGATCTGTAATAATCAGTATCGGCACCAGCCCTGAAAAACACTTATCCGTCAACTCCTAATATGGGGAATTCAATAAACATTTTATTAATATTTAATATGCTTAATATTAATATAACCTAGGATTTGACCGATTATCGGCCTGGCTGATTATCGGCACCGATATTAAGAATTTTTATAGTTATCGGTATCGGTTAGGACCCTATTTATTCTTAATTTTGACATTAACTTTTATTTTTACACCAGACATATATATTGGTTTAGAATATTGGTTATCAGTCTACTTGATCTGTAATAATCAGTATCGGCATCAGCCCTGAAAAACACATATCGGTCAACCCCTAATATGGGGAATTCATTAAACATTTTATTAATACTGTCATGTATGCTTTGTGTCTGTCCTTAGACTCTTATGTTGAAGTGTTTTTCTGCCCTGTTGTTTCTGTCTTCACTTCCTGAATTTAGTCCATGTTTCCTTAGTCTGCTTGTTTGTTTCTATAGTTATCCCTGTAGGTGTTTCTATGACAATTGCCCACGCCTCCTTTTTATCTCGTTTAGCTTGTCTGTCTGTGTATTTAAACAGCTCGGTTTTCACTCGAGTTTGCTGGTCCTTGTTTCATGTTTCCCTGTATTGCTCTTTGAATGTTCCTGCCTGTTATGTGAAGTTTATGATAGTCTTTGAGTTTTTGTGTTCTCTGAATTAAAGTTGTGCATGCAAGTGGATTTTCTGTCTGCCTCATGCCTACGTTACAGAATGACCAGCCAACAATGAATCCAGCAGCACAAATTATATGTCTCCGTCAAGGAGATCGGCCCATCGAGGACTACGTGACGGACTTTGTTGAGCTAGCACAGTATACTAGTATGGACAAAGTATGCATGATGATATTTTTTCGTGGTGGCCTATCTGAGCCATGATCCTCACTGGACTCTGGAGTTTTACATTGATCTGGCACTCCAACTGCGGGGCTCTCCTTTTACTATGGGAATCGCATAGGAGAAAAACGATACTCCTGTTCTTCCTGAGTCAAGTCAAGTCATGGCCACTCTTCCTGAGTCAGTCAAGTCTGCTCCGTTTGCTCCATCATGGAGGTTTTCTGTTCCGTCTGCTCCGCCATGGAGGTTTTCTGCTCCTCCGTGGAAGTCTTCTGATCTTTCTATTCCACCGTGAAGGTCACCTGTTCTGTCTGCTCCACCTTGGTGGTCTTATGCTCTTCCCTGGCTCTTTGCTTTGCCTGCTTCACCCTGGCTCCCTGCTCCATCGATCCTGCCTGCCTGCAGTCCCCAGGTCCTCTTCCTGCACATGGACCTGGCCCTCCGTCACTACCCCTGTTCCACCTCTGTTCTACCACATTCCTGTACTTTGTCATTTTTAGGAGCATCTGGAATCTGCTCCTTAAAGGGGGGGGCTCTGTCATGTGTGCTTTGTGTCTGTCCTTAGACTCTTATGTTGAAGTGCTTTTCTGCCCTGTTGTTTCTGTCTTCACTTCCTGAATTTAGTCCATGTTTCCTTAGTCTGCTTGTTTGTTTCTATAATTACCCCTGTAGGTGTTTCTGTGACAATTGCCCTTGCCTCCTTGTTATCTCATTTAGCTTGTCTGTCTTGTCTGTGTATTTAAACAGCTCGGTTTTCACTTGAGTTTGCTGGTCATTGTTTCATGTTTCCCTGTATTGCTCTCTGGATGTTCCTGCCTGTTATGTGAAGTTTATGATAGTCTTTTTGAGTTTTTGTCTTTTCTGAATTAAAGTTGTGCATGCAAGTGGATTCTCTGTCTGCCTTATTCCTACGGTACAAATACTTAATATGCATAATATTATTATAAACTATAGGGTTCGACTGATTATCAGCCTGGCTGATTATGGGCGCCGATATTAAGCATTTTATGGATATCTGTATCAGTCATTTTCAAAACCGATTTGCAGAAAAAATAATTTAAAAGCTTTTCAAGAAAGTTTTTGTCTGGGCCCTTTTTATTGTTAATTTTGACATTTATTTTCATATTTACACCAGACACATATATCGGTTTAAAATATTGGTTATCGGTTTACTTGATCTGTAATAATTAGTATTGGCATCGGCCCTGAAAAACACATAATATAAACCCAGAACTGTAATGTGAAACAAGGTGAACAAATATCTTAACATACTGATTTTATTTCGGTTCAAACATGTAACAGTTTCAATGTAATAAATGCATAATACATTAATATTTCAAATGTTGTTTAGCGCCTAACCTCTTTCACAGCAAGGTCATATGGATAAACCTCCAGCTTTCCATCAGTCAGTGCAATAATGATGCTGGATGCTCTTGCACCCTGGGCAGTCATTTGTTCTATTACCTAAAATGTTTATATTTATTATGATCTCTGACATACAAAAAAGATGCAACATATGCTTTCGATGTGAAGCTACTTTACCTTTTTTAACCCCTCATGCATATAGGTATCACCAGCAGGTATGATCTTGTTCAAACTTTGCAGACCATTATCAATAGCTGCCCTAAACACCCAGGCAAAAACATCAGGTTTATGCTTTTGTTCATCTGAGGTGCAGTTGGATTTATACTAACAATACTATGGTACGACTCACAGTATTGAATAAAATCCTACCTGTCTCCAGTGAGAGGCAAGACTACTTCTGCACTAGAGGAAAAGACGATGAAGGACACCCTCATTTTTGGGCTATAGGAAGTAGAAATATTCAGTCATGAATTGTAAAATCAAATTTACTCTCTGAGTGGGTTTGAAAAATCATATGTTTTCTGAAATAATCTGATATGTGAGTTTATAACAGTGCAGTGATTGGTGTAAATTACTACCAAGACACAATTTGAGGTTGACCATTGTGCCCAAACTTGCATTAACTAGGTCACCATACCACACACTAATCCAAACACACATCTTAAGTTAAACATAGTAATCTAAAATTAATCTTATTTTTAGTTGCACACATGTGCAAGCATTTGAGGCTCAGACAAGTGGTTTGTACCAGGCAAAACGTCGAGTGTGGCAGTGCTGAAATGCTATCCCATTCAATAGCTTTTGTATTTTGTTAGTTTGTTATAAAAAGCAACTTTTAACTTAGTTTCTTACCTTACAAACCGATTAGTCAGTTGTTCCACAAATCCATAGATCTCCATCCAGTTGTCAGACACACTGCCTGACCTAGAATGATGGTGAACATTAGTGCTTTAAAAGATAAACAGGGCCATATAAGGGCCCCTGAGAGCTATGTAGAAAAAAAAAAAAAAACTCTGGGCTACCTAAAAATACCAGGACTAATAATGAGCTCACTGGAGTTATTATTTTTATTGATAATATTTCAGTCAGCCGAAAGAAAGATAGAGCAAAAGAGAGATGGGTGCGGGCATGTGTTTGTACGTTTCATAAACACACCGTCTATAAAACATATAGACATCACAGCCAATGAAACTCTGTCAAACTCACCGATCCAACACAAAGTATAAATCAAAGGCTCCGTGGCAGGACTCATCGTCTCCCTTCCCAAATGAAGTCAGGAGCGAGATGCAGAAAAGTTGGAGGACCCAAGTGGCTTTACTGGCATGATCGCTGTCTCCTCTCATTCCTATCATGTGCTGCACGTTGTTGTTGTTATGGGAACCCGTCAAATCCAGTGCTAGAAATGCAGTTGACGCGCATGGACGGAGCGCGCAGTTATTTTACTGTATGACAGGACGCGCACAACCAAACAATAAAACTACCTTCAAAAGCCACTCCTGCTGCGGTCGTCAAGAGCTTTTATTCGTTTTCTTCCGTTTTCAAATATCCATCTCCTCCAGATTCATTCAGTTCCGTGAAGTTTTTCTTTTTTATTCAAAGCGGGTCCGGTTTACGCCGCACATGAACACATGATTCACTGCGCATGCGCTGAATGTGCAGATGCGCTCCTTACACAACAGCGTGTGATCTTGTCACAAAAAGAGCAAGGGTAGTTTGTTGAGACACAAGAGAGCACGATAAAATACATACGAAGTTAAAGGCATAAAAACAATAAGTTCCTATTGAGCTTTGAAACTTTTGAAACGTTTTCAGAGAAGTCATTCAGGTAAAAACACTACAAACAAATTAAATGTTCGGAACTGTAATACACTGCATTGAAACTGAATACGAAAACAGCCATGTGTAAATTTTATGGGTCTGGCTTCAGGTCTCATCCGCGTCCAGCTATTTTTAGCTGTACAAAACAATTTGTTTTTCTGCTTGATATTGCAAATTGGTGTTTTACCATATAATTTAATGTATTATTTTAATTATAAAGACAATGGTTTGTAGTGGCATTGAAGAAATAGGTGGATACTAGATTAATAATGTGCTTTTTTCTCAGAACATCACAATTTCTGTTTACATTTAAAGTAGAACTTATTTTTTCCAAGAACAAAACATTAAGTACTTGAATAACTTTTAAGTTGTATCAGACTAACATTGTTGTCATCAACTCCAGAATATACTGATTGTTATAATCTTTTACATTATATTTTATTGTTATTTTATTATATTTTATATAAAAAGTGTTTGCTGTGTATGACCACACATTAATAAAATCACAAAATAAAATAAAATAAAACACAGGTGTGAAACATGCAGTATTAAACACTTGAAAAAATCCAAAAATATATTTTTGAATGGCACATCCAAAATTATAGATCAGAAACAATAAATAGTTCATTTGAAAATTAACCAGAAAAATGTTTTTAAATAATGCAAAAGCGTGTTTTCCAGATAATTTAAAGGAGAAGTCCACTTCCAAAACAAAGATTCATATATAATGTACTCACCCCCTTGTCATCCAAGATGTTCATTTCTTTCTTTCTTCAGTCGTGAAGAAATTATGTTTTTTGAGGAAAACATTTCAGCATTTTTTCTCCATATAATGGACTGATATGGTGCCCTGAGTTTGAACTTCCAAAATGTAGTTTAAATGCGGCTTCAAACGATCCCAAATGCAGTTGTAAACGATCCCAGTTGAGGAAGAAGAGTCTTATCTAGCGAAACGATCGGTTATTTTCATTTAAAAAATACAATTTAAATACGTTTTAATCTCAAATGCTCGACTTGTCTTACTCTCCATGAACTCTGTGTATTCTGACTCAAGACGAAAAACTCCAATCATATTTTCTCCCTCAACTTCAAAAATCATTTCAAAATCATCCTACATCACTGCAGAAGTACCGACCCAGTTTTTGCAAAGTGAACATGCAAAGAAGATCAAACACCCTTAACAAAAAAGGTAAAACAGCGATATAGGACGATTTTGAAGTTAAGGGAGAACATGAGATGGGAGTTTTTCGACATACCCTAACTGTCATGAACCGGAACAAAAATAGTCCAGACGCAAGACAAGACGAACGCTTGACATTAAAAAGTATATAAATTGTATTATTTTTTTATGAAAATAACCAATCGTTTTGCTAATGAAGACCCTTCTTTCTCGGCTGGGATCATTTACAACCACATTTGGGGTTGTTTGAAGCCGCATTTAAACTGTATTTTGGAAGTACAAACTCGGGACACCATATCAGTCCATGATATGAAGAAAAATGCTGAAATGTTTTCCTCAAAAAACATAATTTCTTTACGACTGAAGAAAGAAAGACATAAACATCTTGGATGACAAGGGGGTGAGTAAATTATTTGTAAATTGTTGTTCTGGAAGTGGACTTCTCCTTTTATCGAAGATATTTTATGCCGACAATGATTTCAGCACTTTTTGTGGAACATGTTTAATGTGCTTGTCCACATGCAAGTGAACACTGCAAAAAAAAAAAAAAAAAAAAATGATTTAAAGAGATTAAAAAATAAATTAGATTAATAAATAGATTAATAAATAAATAAAAAATAATTTTGGACTTCTAGAGTAGAGTTTAATTTACTTACTTCAGAAAACTCATAGATTAGAATGTTCAGTTGAAATTTAAAATATAAATGTATAATTTGAGGATTGAAAAGACCTTTTAATTCATAATCAAAAGTCACTGTAGATAGATAGACAGACAGACAGACAGACAGATAGATAGATAGATAGATAGATAGATAGATAGATAGATAGCAGTGTTGGGGAGTAACTACATGTAACGTAATTACATCATTTCATTACAAAGCAAATGTAACTAATCTGTTAAATGCAATGTTTCAGAATGAATCATTGTTTTTGAATAAATCAGTAAAGTGAATTATTCAATGACTCACTAATAAAGACTCACTTGTTTAGCTGATGAATGCATTGTTTTTTAACAAAATTGGCTGAATGAATGATTCAGTGAATCGCCCATGTTTCATTACTGAACGAATCAGTGTTTTTGAATTTTATAACAATATTAAAAGCTGTTGGGTAACTAGTTACATGCAACATTATTGTGTAATTTACAGTTTTTCTCAGTCGCTTTGGTGCATTTCTCACAACACTATTTACATTTGCACAACATTTACTTCAACCTCCACAACATTTAGTCATTTGTGCACATCATAGTAGCAGTTTCTCATTCCTTCCAACAAATTGCAAATGCTTTTGGACATGCATCAATTGCTTTCATACAACTCTCTGCTGTTTTATAACATTATCATTTGCTTATGTCATGTCAGTCAAAATTAACTAAACTTGTGAATGCTGAATAGTCATTCCATATAAAACTAATAGTCCTCATTTCATTGCTTGAGTCATTACATACAAAAATGTTGAACTAGTTGTCAAAATCTGTCAAGCAAATTTTATAAAAAATTTTAAATCTTTTTTTTCCTGAAAATGTCTTCTAAATTGAACAATTTCTGCAAATGTGCATGAATGATTTACAGACCTATGTATGTTGTAGGTTCAGTTCCAATATGTACTGCAATATTGTTTACAATTGTGCACAGCTCTACCCAAAGGGAGTTTATGTTTGTTGTAAATAAGGGTGTATTTATTCGTTTGCACAATGCTTTGAATAAATTAGAATTGCAAAGAGCATATGAAGTAAAAATGTGAAACATACATATTCAGTGTCTTGTACTCAGATACCTCACTAAATACAGTAATGTCTAGCTTTACTGTAGTTTTCAAATGGCTGTGCAAATAGTATATAGTGCTGTCTTGAGCATTTTCAGGAAGTGTCACCAAAATCTGACTTTTTTGCATAGGAAAAAAATTTACAGAGTAAACTGTCATAATGAAAACATGACAAAGCCATTTGACTATTTTGTTCATAAACAATGGTGTCAGGACTTTTCATCTTGATGACACTGACACTTTCATTGACATGAATACTTGCTTTTGAGGAATGAGCTATCCATTTTGAGCAAGTGACACGCTTTTGCAGGTTATCAACTAGGTTTTGCAGTTTGTACTAATTGTTTTGAGAAATGCATTAACTGTTGTGCAAATGTAAATAGTGTTGTGAGAAATGCACCAAAGCGACTGAGAAAAACTGTAATTACAAAATAAATGTAACTGTAATCTGTATGAAAATATGAGACACCAGTGTTTCAGGAGTTTAGGACACGTGCTTATTCAATAACTGCTTTACTTCCTATTTGGGTGTGTTAGACGCCAGTGTTTCCTGTTATAGTTATGCAAAGATTTGATTTCAAAAACAGTATCATAGCTAATAAACTACATCTTTTTATGATTTTAAATCTGTATTTAACCTCTGAACGACCTCAAAGTAAAAAGAGACGCTAAAGTCTGATTTTGTGGTGGCTGTGCTTTAAAATGTAATTCTTATAATCTTAATTTAAGTGACAAAGGATTTTGAAAGTCTGACAGTGTTGAGTACTGTAAGGTGAACCCTGTCTGCTTTAAATGTTTGAAAATGAACAGTTTAGAAGCATTTAGAAAAAAAAAATAATATTTAAATTTAGAAATGTAATTAAAAAGTAATCAAATGTAATCAGTCACATTACTTCAAAAATGTAGTTGAAATAGTTACACTCCTTATTACATTTTAAAGGTAACTTGTAATCTGTAACCTATTACATTTACAAAGTAACCTTTCCAACGCTGATAGACAGACAGACAGATAGATAGACAGATAGATAGATAGATAGACAGACAGACAGATAGATAGATAGATAGACAGATAGATAGATAGATAGATAGATAGATAGATAGACAGACAGACAGACAGACAGACAGGTAGATAGATAGATAGATAGATAGATAGATAGATAGATAGATAGATAGATAGATAGATAGATAGTAAAGCGCACCTCTCAGGCCTGTATGCGAAGACTCATAATAGCCTGCAGTCATAACACTGGTAAGTGATTATTAACGCCTGAGCGCACTGCTGTTAATATGACAGTAATGAGCTCATCTCAGCGATCTCAGGTTAGACATTTGAGCCAAAGATCAGCGCTCAGAAAACGCGACACTGACCCAGAACGACTCATATTAGGGATAAGAGAATCGGGGGCGGGGTCTGGTCAGTTTCCCACAGATAAATGTTTGCGTTCATAACATAAGAATCATCGCTCGGAGCGTCTATATCAGGACTCACTCCAAAACACCGACTCTACTAAGAGGATTTTATCTATGCTTAAGATTGAAATGGTAAGGTGCGTTTATGACGATAAATAAAACTCTATTTCAAAATACAGAAAGTGAAATTCAAAGTGTTGTCTCAGGGTCCAGAGGAAAGAGCGCGTCTTCTGCTGGATGCAGCGGCTGCGCTGAGCAGCATCAGCACCTCTCGAGCCGTGCCTGCTGGAGCAGTGCTGGGTCCATGTGCTCCAACACACACCTCAATGTGTGACAGCATCGCTTTCATCGCCTGCAAGTGCACGGACAGACGAGATACCGCCTATGTGCTGCAGGTAATTTGCGCGGTATGATTATAAATGACTTATAATGACTTCACCATTATTGCCTAGAAAAAAGATACAGTTCATATGTGTTTAGTGGGGCATGTTGTCACAAGTAGGCATAGTAAGAACCTCCTGTTTATTTTGCATTTGAGAACTTTACAGTTAGTGCTGTCAAATCCATTAATCCCGATTAATCGCATGCAAAATAAAAGTTTGTTTTCATAATATATGTGACCCTGGTCCACAAACCCAGTCATAAGGGTCCATTTTGTTAAACTGAGCTTTATACATCGTATGAAAGCTGAATAAATAAGCTTTCCATTGATGTATGGTTTGTTAGAACAGGACAATATTTGGTAAAGATACTACATTTGAAAATCAGGAATCTGAGGGTGCAAAAACATCAAATATTGAGAAAATCACCTTTAAAGTTGTCCAAATGAAGCTCTTACTAATGCATATTTCTAATCAAAAAATAACTTTTGATATATTTACAGTAGGAATTTTACAAAATATCTTCATGAAACATGATCTTTACTTAATTTCCTAATGATTTTTGGCATAAAACAAAAATCAATAATTTTGACCCATACAATGTATTTTTGGCTATTGCTACAAATATACCCCAGCGACTTAAGACTGGATTTGTGGTCCAGGGTCACATATGTGTTTGTACTGTGTATATATATATATATATACATATAAATAAACAGTATACGCACATATATTATGTAAACACAAACTTTTATTTTGGATGCAATTAATCATGAATAATCGACTTGACAGCACTACTTTAAAACAATAGGTATCTACCCTTTATGCAAATATTTTTTGTTGTTATTACACATAGTAAATGTATTTATTTTCAGATCTTCTTTTGTTCAGATGGACCCATCAGTGTCTAGCGAATGTCTGCAGATGATTCAGTCAGCTAGGAATGCAGAGGAGCAAAATCTAGAGGCGTATATGAAGAACGGACATCTATTTTTCAGAGCCATAAAGAATATTCCTGAAAACACAGAGCTTTTAGTTTGGTATGGGAAAGATCTAGCCAAACTGATTGGCCTCGGCACAGAGCAAAAGAACACAAAAGGTTTGAATGCATCATATATTTATATAACAGCATGATATTAAATGAAGTGTTTCAGAATGAATCAATGTTTTTGAATAAATCAGTTAAGTGAATAATTCAGTGACTTACTATAAAATAGTTACTTGTTTAGCTCATGAGTGCATCAGTGTTTTTGATCGAATTGGCTAAATGAATAATTCAATGAATCGTTCATACATATTTAATTACTGAATGAATCAGTGTTTTGGATAAATCAGGTAAATGAATAACTCAGTGACTCACTAATAAAGACAGTCACTTGTTTCGTTCAAGAATGCATCAGTGTTTTTTAATGAATTGGCTGAATGAATGATTCAGTGAATCACCCATGTTTCATTACTGAATGAATCAATGATTTTGAATAAATCAGTTAAGTGAATAATTCAGTGACTTACTATAAAATAGTTACTTGTTTAGCTCATGAGTGCATCAGTGTTTTTGATCGAATTGGCTAAATGAATAATTCAATGAATCGTTCATACATATTTAATTACTGAATGAATCAGTGTTTTGAATAAATCAGTTAAGTGAATAATTCAGTGACTCACTAATAAAGACAGTCACTTGTTTCGTTCAAGAATGCATCTGTGTGTTTTAACGAATTGGCTGAATGAATGATTCAGTGAATCACCCATGTTTCATTACTGAATGAATCAATGATTTTGAATAAATCAGTTAAGTGAATAATTCAATGATTCACTAATAAAGACAGTCACTTGTTTCGTTCAAAGAATGAATCAGTGTTTTTGAACGAATTAGTTGAATGATTCAATGAATTGCCTATACATGTTTCAATACTGAATGCATCATTTTTTCATTTTATCCAAAATAACAGGTCTTTATCAATTATATTAAAAGCTGTTGTTATCGATTTTTCTTAACCAGCGTTAGACCCATTTTTGGAAATTGTAATTACATATTAAAAAAATTAAATATACATAAAAAACAAAGCACATGAATCTGACTGATTTATTTGTTTCTGAATGAATCAGTGTTTTTGAATGAAACAGTTAAACAAATGATTCAATGACTTGTCGCCACCTACTGTCAATACATAAATGTTTCACTGAAATGTAAAATGACTTTTCATTCGCATTTCTCTTTTAGGTTTAATCTGCTCTGAATGCAAGCAGAGTTTTCTCTTTGAATTCCCTCTGTTGGCACACAAGAGATTTTTCTGCATAAAGAAACCTACAAGCCTCTTGAAGAAAATCACCATTCCAGAAATGCATTCAGTGACTAGCAAACCTACCACAAACTTCCACAATTTAGCACGAGAGATGGAGAACTGCAGGAAGAATCGTCCCGCAGATGCACAGAGCCCTAAAAGAAGACATTCTCTTGAATCAGACACAGATGAGAGTGATGGCGAACCGTCATCTGTTGATATGCATGGAGATGAAAAGGTATTAGTGAAAAGGTTTTGTGTTAATGGGGTGAATAGACGTTCCTGGTCATCCGCCAGCAAAAAGTCTTTCAGTGAGGGCCGAAGTTCTCTATGCAGCCAGCTACAATGTCATGACAACTGCACAACAGACCCAGACAAGCAGGATTTTAAATCTACTACAACGACCAAGTCTGCATTCACTACTAGTGTGTCAAAAGACGCACAAGGTGAAAAGAACAAAAAGAGCGTGTTCACGCAACCTCCTCACATCACACCTCATATGCTGCTCATGTCAGCCAGTCTTACCAGCAACCTCATCCCTAACCGGACATCTATCCTCCCCAGCATTCTCCCACTCAACCTCCACAGCTCTGCTTTACTAAACATGGATCTTCCAAAACAGTTGGCTCTTCTTCCCAGTGCAAACCTTTGGTCCAAGACCTCCCGGGTGCAGCATCCACACGCTACACATTTGCAGTCGTTACTGACCCCCTCTCTGTCTTCTCTTGGTTTACCTATCCAGAACTGGTGTGCTAAATGCAATCTTTCTTTTCATATGACATCAGACCTGGTGCAACACATGAGGTCCCACCACAAGAGGGCGCTGTCAGATGAGAGACAGTCGAGGAACAGGAATGAGAGGCTGAAGTGTCCCATATGTGACGAAACGTTCAGAGAGCGTCATCACCTCTCACGTCACATGACCTCTCATACATGAACTCATGTTAAAAAATAAAAATAAATACATTTTTTTTTTTTTTTTTTTTTACAAAATCTACCTAAATGTTGTTAAAAATGTTTACATTTTATTTATTTATTTTTTTTAATTAATATGAAATGTAAGTCTTAAATGTAAATTCTCTTTAAGCTCGTTATATATTTTGTGATCTTGTTTTTTTTTGCATTATCCAATGCTAATGCCATCACCTGGGAATGTGAAGGGATATCACTTACTAAACACACACACACAAAAAAAATAATATTTAGATTTGTAAGGTACTTTTTAAAGTATTAAATAACTGTTTGATAAATTGTACATTTGAATAAAATGCCTATTCAGGTAAATCTGGCAAAACTGAGCCTTTTGTTTTTAAGGAAATCTAAAATAAAAATGTGTTTTTTAAATAACACTGTATTTTACTCATGCGCCTTTGTGTTAATGCTCTAAATTTATTTAAAGAAACTAAATATCATTTGAAAACAACTGTATCATGTTTTATTGTCCTTTAAAAAATTTTTTAGCATTTTTGGCAATATCTGTATCATATAACCAAATAATAGCTTTTTAACCATGAAACAACATTCAATTTCAGTTATTTTTTTAGCGAAATAATCCTCAAAAGCACAAACAGGTTTTTCCTGTATTCGTTTATTTAAATGGCTTAAAATTGGATCCAAAGTTATTCTAAATTGGTCACAATTCATAGTAGCAATACTAGTTTGACCACTAGGTGGCGCAGAAGTACTTGTTTATTATTTTTTTAGTCTATGGTTTATTTCCATCTCCACACTATCAACTGATTAATGCCAATGTTCGAATGAACTATAATTAAAATACAGAAATTGAAAAATAAGTTAATTTAAAAAAGTGCTGTCAAACAATAATCACGCTTAACCACAACCAAAATAAGTTTTTGGTTATATAATGTGTGTGTACTGTACTGTAAATACATACAAATTCATGTATATTTTCAAATGTTTATATATTAAATATTTATATTATATAAGAATACAAATATATACATTTAAATACATATTTTCAAAATTTATAATGTATGTTTGTGTATTTATATATACATAATCATAATAACTATACACAGTACACACACATATATAAACAAAAACTTTTATTTTGGATACTGATTTAAAAAAAACATCCTGTATGAATGAAATATTGAAAAATAGAGACCACACAAGAAATCATCTTAATTCAGAGATCCTTTATAGGGAAACATATACACTGGTCACATGAAACTATATACATAAAAATATCTTTTTAATATTGTAACAAATATGTTCAGTACACAAACTATTGATACCACTTACCAAAAGCAAAAAACAAAACAAAACAAAACAACGTAATAGTAGAACAGGTCAGCCAGCGACATGCTCTTAATTCACCCAGGAGATCTATAGCATGTTTATAACACATTTCATTAAGGTACTTGAGGTAAATGAGATGAGTATGTTTCCTTTAGCATAGTGTTACTGTCACAATGAGAATCCAGCCTCAATTTCAACAATGAAACCACAGGAAAGTGTCATGATTAAAAAAGTCCTTCAAAATCTTCAGTGCCATCAGTCCTCGTGTCAGGACACGATCCCAAATTCACCGTTCACATTCTACTGAGAGACGTCCTAGAGTAACGGGAAACAAATGGGAGATGAAATTGAGCGCCTATATACAGTAGCGGCAAGTCGTTTAAAAATTCACAGATGAAAGTCAAAAACAAGGGTATTTAGAAAAGAGCTCAGACCTGAGTGAACGGCGTGTGTCCCTCTCCAGATTGTTTTCAGGACCTTCACTCTCATACGAAGCGAGCTGGAGCTCTGAAACACAACACAAATACATTTATTCCATACACTCAATTAATGTAACCACAGCTATTTTACGTACAGAAATATTGGTAACACTTTATTTTAATGTGACGTAGTAACGTACTTACTATTAGTAAATGACAGTAAATTACGCATAATTACTAGCAACTAACGGTAAACCAAACCCTAAACCCATCCCTGTAAGAAGTACATGTAGATAATTAATATTACTCAATACTTATGTGTAATTTCATTGTAACAATGTTACCTTTAAATAAAGTGTAATTAAAATAGTTCTTTTAAAAATAGGTGACATCATTGTATTATTTGGATACTAAATTGTGGTTAGTCATTTTCTTTTTGCAAACAACCTACAGCCGTTTCTATTTCTGCCACTGGGAAGGGAAAAAAAAAAAAAAAAAAAAGGAATTGGGACTTTTTCTCTTCACAATTCTCACAATTTTTCCCCCATCGCAATTTCGAGTTCACATTTCTCAATTCTGACTTTTTTTTTTCCTCAGAATTGGGAAATATAAACTTGTAAAAAGTCAGAATGGCGAATTTATATCTCGCAATCACGTCTTTTTCCTCAGAACTGCGAGTTTGTATCTTGCAATCGTGACTTTTTTCCCTCAGAATTGCAAGTTTATAACACACGATCGCACCTCTTTCCCCTCAGAATTGCATTTATATCGCACAATCACAATTTTTTTTCCTGAGAATTGTGAGTTTATAACACGCAGTCATGCCTTTTTTTCCCTCAGAATTGCATTTATATCTCGCAATCATGACTTTTTCCTCAGAATTGCAAATTTATAATGTGCAATTGTGTCTTTTTCTTCTCAGAATTGCATTTATATCACGCAGGCACAATTTTTTTCCTCAGAATTGCAAGTTTATATCTTGTAATCGCTCCTTTTCCCTTCAGAATTGCATATATATCACGCAATCACAATTTTTTCCTGAGCATTGCGAGTTTATAACGCGCAATCACTTCTCTTTTCCCTCAGAATTGCGATTTATATCTCGCAATCATGACTTTTTTCCTCAGAATTGCAAGTTTATAACGCGCAATTGCGCCTTTTTCACTCAGAGTTGCGTTTAGATCGCACAATCACGCTTTTTCCCCCTCAGAATTGCATTTATATCGCGTAAGCACAATTTCTTTCCCTCAGAATTGTGAGTTTATATCTCGCAATCGTGACTTTTTTTCCCTCAGAATTGCAAGTTTATAACGCTCAATCACGCCTTTTTCCCTCAGAACTGTCTATATTGCGCAATCACAATTTTTTTAACCTCAGAATTGCATTTATTTCTCACAATCACGCCTTTTTTTCCCCCTCAGAATTGCATTTATATCATGCAATCACATTTTTTTTCCTCAGAATTTTGTTCATATCTTGCAAACGCGCCTTTTTCTTAGGAATTGTGTTTATAATGCGCAATCGCGCCTTTTTCCCTTCAGAAACGCGAGTTTATATCTCACAATCGTGACTTTTCTCCGACTTTAGAACACACAATTGCAAGTTATTAAGTCAGAAGTCATTCTTCCCACTCAGAACTGGACTTTAGAACTGACAATTGCGAGTTTATGATTTCACAGTTCTGAGAAAAAAAGTCAAAATTGTGAGATAAAAAGTCACAGTTACCTTTTATTTTTCATTCAGTGGCAGAAACCAGCTTCCATACATTTCACCATCTAGTTTTCTAAGAGCAAGTACAAAAAGCATCAACTCACCATCTTCACTGAACACTGGTGCGCTGATCAGATACTGCAGGGTTTTCCTGTCCCTCTCAAAAGGACAGACCACCTGCCTCCAGGACAGAAACTCGCTCACTTGTTTGGCCAGCTCCCAAAATTTCTGTAATACGAGTGAAGAAAAGCTTTATCTTCTGCACTACTAGATAACCAAGTGATACAGTATTATAGAGAATTACATGTCAACTTACCTCGAAATTGATGTGGCCGTTAGGCAGTCTATTGACACAGCCTTCATTCAAGAAGTAGATATCCTTTATGAACAAGCTGAAGAACGGGATAACAATCTGAAAGATAAAAGTGAATTCATATTAAATTCACATGCACTTTACACGTGTTAAAATTAGGGCTATCAAATGATTAATTGCGATAATATTCGCATAGAAAATAAAAGTTTGAGTTTGCCTAAAATAAATGTGTGTACTGTGTGTAATTATTATGTATATATAAATACACACAAATTAATGTATATATTTAAGAGAAGTACTTGTAAAAATTTCTTACATATATATACACATGAATGTGTTTGTATTTCTAATATACATAATTACACTCAGTACACACACATATACTAGGCAAACTTAAACTTTTAAATGTATGCAATTAATCGTGATTAATCGTTTGACACTTAAAATGGAAGTTTTGTATTAAAAAAAACAAAAAAACAACAACAACAACAACAACAACAAAAAAAACCTTACCATTTCTTGGCTTGTGTGTGCTGTACTGGACCTCTGAGTTGCTCCCCGCAATGCAGTGCGGTAGCTGTAGAAGTTGCTCGATGGATCCATTTGGTGCTAATATACCAAAACAAACAGCAAAATTAATTGTGTGCATAGAAAACATGTATAGTTTAAAACATTTCCATACATAGTAAAGTCTAAGGGTGTGTTCACACTTGTAGTTTGGTTCATTTGGTTCAGACCAAAAAGGAAAATGATAAATTTGGTCCTGGTCTGCTTAGCGTTCGCACTGGCATTTTTGACAGCGAACCTAAAGGCATAGTGGTACGTTCACAACCTGATTGAATGACGTATATTTCGTGATGGAACTCACTGAACACTCCAAACAAAAAAAGAAAGGTGTGTTCGACTTAAAGCGGCACTGCGAGTGTATGACATCAAAGTACCCACTCACAGAGCTCATAAAAGGCCTCCTCGTTGCTCCATGTTTGCCCTCTGCTCATTTTGTTTTGGAAACACATGTTCCCTGCGTGTAATCATGTCGCATAGCGTCACGTTTTTGGTTCGTTTGGAAGTCTTTGATCCGTGTCACATTCACATTTCATTCAAACCGCACCAGAGTTTGTTTGGAATCGAACCGAGACCCATCTTTTTAGCTTCCCACTTGTTTGCTGCGCACCAGGATTTGGATGGCAGTGTACACACTTACTCAAGTGAACCGCACTAACAGAGCAATTGCACCAGGGTTCGTCTTAATCAAACCAAACATGACAAGCATGAACACTCCCTAAAAGTCTGAGACCACTTCAATGAAGTAATAAAACTTCAATTTTTAAAGGTTTTTGAGGGAAACATTACAGGATTTTTTTTCCATATAATGGACTTTAATGGGGATCAGCGGGTTGAAACTCCAAATTGCAGTTTCAGTGGAGCTTCAAAGGACTGTACACCAGATCCCAGAACCAAATAAAAAGTGTATATATATATATATATATATATATATATATATATATATATATATATATATATATATATACACACACACACACACACACACACACACACTTTTTAACCACAAATGCTCCTTCTGCACTAGCTTGTCTTCACGCATTACACAATCACATTGGAAAGGTCACATGACATAGAAGTACCAACCCAGTGTTTACAAAATGCAAAAAAACAAATAAATAAAAGGTCAAAGACCCTTTACAAAAACAGGTAAAACAACGATGCCGGCCAATTTTGAAGTTGGAGGAGAAAGTTAGGAGTTTTTCATTGTGATTTCGTAATGTGTGAAGACGTACATGTGCATCGCAATATGAGTATTTATGGTTAAAAAGTTTATACATTCGATTTTTTTTTTTTTTTTTTAAGAAAATGACCAATTGCTTCACTAGATAAAACCATTATTCCTTAGCTGGGATCGTGTGGAGCCTTTTGAAGCTGCACTGAAACTGCAATTTAGACCTTCATCCTGTTGATCCCCACTGAAATCCACTATATGGAGAAAAATCCTAAAATGTTTTCCTTAAAAACCTTCATTTTTTAATCGAACGAAAAAGACATGAACATCTTGGATGACTTGGGGGGCGAATAAATGATCAGGAAATTTTAATTCAGTAGTGAACCTTTTCATTGTTTCTTTGGTTTAAAAAAAAACTACAAATCTTGAAATGTTGTGCATTTCCAAGTTTAAATTAGATGGTGGTCTGAGACTGTGTATCTTTCTCTCTTCATCATAACAGTTTCCTTACCACCAGGATGTCAAACTTGTCCGTGTTGACTTTATTCCAGGTTTTCTTCAATCTGGATACAGGGTTCATGTTCATCCCAGCTACAAGGTAAAATATTGTTAATCATCACTTCAATGCAAGTCTAGTCTACAGCTAACAAGATTGTTTTTGCATCATTGCACACTTTAAATTAATGACAGAATTCAATATGTACTCACTAATAATGGCCATTAATGAGTTGAAGTTCCCGATGTTGAAGCATTCCTGTGCCACGTCTATGAAGAACTCCAGCACTCTTGCTCTGTGTTTCTTCTTCACAGGCTGAAGACAAACCAGCAGAGGGCAGCATAGTGTCAGTGATTGCAATCATACTTGTTTCCATAGAGCAGTGTTCTCAGCTGGTTTTGCTCCAGGAAGCAGATTTTACATTGGAAATGAAGCAGCATTCAGCTTCGGATCATTCAAAAGTAACAAAAACCGCACAGGCTCAGAATTATACAAGTGACAGAGCAGTTACGCAACTTTTGACGTCAACAGCAAAAGATAAGATTTTCCTGCTACCGCTGCTCTGGTTTATTCCAAAATAGACGAAAGGTGCACTCACCATGCAAATTTCTGTGGCTATCAGGTAGCTCAGTCTGTTGAACCATTCAATGTAAGCTTCCAGGTTACTCGCTTTTCTTTTGCTGAAGAAACTCTGACAGACAAAAGTTCAACTGTTATTAAAATAGCCAAGCTGCTTCTTTATCTGTGGCTATTCTTACGTAATCTTTGAGTACAGCTGTGTGACCCTCTTACCTTATGGTTGTCCGAGGGTCTTTTCTGAGCAAACGCTCGAACGAATTCCTCAGGGCCAATGTAACCGAGTCTCTCCTACATGTAGAAAACATGAGAGCAGGTTTAAAGGAGTAGTTTATTTTAGAATAAATAAATAGCTGAAAACGTATTCTCAGATCATCCAAGATGTAGAAGAGGTTGTTTCTTTTTCAGTACAGATTGACATGACTTGCTCACGAATGGATCCTCTGCAGTAAATGGGTGCCGTCAGAGTCCAAACAGCTGATTAAAAATGTTACAGTAATCCACACCACTCCAGTCCATAAATGAATGTCTTGTGAAGTGAAAAGTTACAAGTTTGTAAGAGATAAACCCATCATTAGGATGTTTATTATGGCTAAGGACGTTGCTTATGGCTAAAATACAAGTCCTCCATAATATTGCATCTGAATCAGAAGAGAAATATGCAGTTAAAACACCTTAATGATGAATTTGTTTCTTACAACGTGCAGCTTTTCACTTCACAAGACTATAATTAATAGTCTGAAGTCGTATGGATTACTGTGATGTTTTTATCAGCTGTTTGGACTCTCATTCTGACGGCACCCATTCACTGCAGAGGATCCACTGGTGAGCAAGTCCAAATCTGTTTTGATGAAAAAGCAAATTCCTTTACATCTTTAATAGTGAGTAAATCTGTGTGAACCATTAAGTACAGAACAGCAATACTGACAGCCAATCAGATTGAAGCTTGCCATCACTCACCATCTCGATGTGTGTCAGTTGTTGGGCGAAGACGAAAGGGTCATCACACAGATTCAAAACACAATCGTCTCTGCGTACTAACTGCTGCTTGGATTTGAGGGCGAGCGGTCTGTCCATGGCGGCGGCCGTGGCGCTAGATGTCGCCAGCGACTCTTCGTACTGTCCGAGGGTGGTCAGTTTGCGTAAGAGGCGCTGAATGAGTCTCTGCATGGCCCTCCGTGAGAGCTAGTCAAAAACAACACAACCATTTCCTACGTCAGCATTATAATATCCATTCTGTTCGTCTGTGGCCAAAAAAAACATTTGGTAACTGTAAGCTGTTTTGTTGATATCACAGCTTGAGCAAAAAGGAAATACGTCAGAGGGTTTGGAGCCAAACAGCGTAGATGCAAATCCAACGCATTTGCATGTGGCTCTAAATCCAGGTCATGTTGATGCCTGATATATTGATATATCCATACAGAAGAATGTAGTCATACATCACTGTTCATTTATTCAAGATTTAGTTCAAAAACAAACAACAGCACGATGAAATCATGATGATTCTGCTAGATCATGAGGATGGTATCATTTCTGCTTACCTCATCTCCAAAGGCAAGGCGATGGGTCATCTCTTTGAGGCTGCGCATCATGCGCTCATCCCTAAAGTCGTACGGGAAGGTCTCTGTCCATTCTGTGAGCAGCTGCACGATTTTCGGTGCCATTTCCCGTATTCTTTTCTGTTGAGTAAAGCAAGACAGGTTAGCACTGAATCATCTACAGTTCGCTATAAGATAGTAGCTACTAGGCAACATCTACCAAATCATGTTTACTAAAATCGGAGATTTTTTTTTTTTGTAAAGTGAATCATCTATACTGGTTATGAATCATCACCCCAAAAAAGTTATGATATAAATAAACAAGTTACATATGTGACCCTGGACAACAAAACCAGTCTTAAGTAGCATGGGTATGTTTGTATCTATAGCCAAAAATACATTGTATGGGTCAAAATGATCGATTTTTCTTTAATGCCAAAAATCATAAGGATATTAAGTAAAGATTATGTTCCATGAAGATATTTTTTAATTTATTAAAATTTCCTACTGTAAATATATCAAAACTTAATTTTGGATTAGTAATATGCATCACTAAGAACTTCTTTTAGACAACTTTAAAGGTGATTTTCTCAGTATTTTAATTTTTTTGCACCCTTAGATTTCAGATTTTCAAATAGTTGTATTTCAACCAAATATTGTCCTATCCTAGCAAACCATAAATCAATGGAAAGCTTCTCAAATTTCAAAAACATTGAGCCTTATAACTGGCTTTGTGGTCCCGGGTCACATTTATGTAATACTAGGGCTGCCATGATTTCTCAATTCAATTTGAGTACTTGATTTTAAAAAATCCTCAATTGCATTTTACCAGTCTTCAACAGTTGTGTTACATGTAACGCATTATTAGACTGTTTTCCAAGGCTGCATGATATTTAAATCAATTTAAAAATCATAATAAAGCATTATGCTTTTGTGAATTCACAAACGCTACAAATACATCAGTATCTTTCTCAATATGCTAACTGTTCTTTTTCAGATAAAAGCTCAAACCCTAGCGTTTACATGTTTTGATGTCCACATATTCAAGAAATTACAGTGTCAGAAATGGGCAACTATTAAAGATTTAGAGGACATTTCAATTAAATGTTGTTTAGTCAATAATAATCAAGGATTTGATCGTGCAGTAAAGTGTAAAACAATTGTCAGGCCGTTGGCACCCTCTGAAGTCATTTGTAATAATGCGTTAATGTACTTTATGTATTTGAACAGTTTTGTTCAATAAAACCATTTGATTACTTGCTTTTGATACTTTATTAAAACTAGTTATTGCCTCGTTGCTATTATATAAGTATTTTAAGTAATTTTAAAGCCTGTTGTTCGCTTAGGTCGGTTTATATTACTAAAAAAATGTATTATAATTATCCGATTACACGATTAATTGTCAAAATAATCAACAGATTACTCGATTACCAAAATAATCATTAGTGTCAGCCCTATGTAATACATTTCTAGCGTGCCTCAGGGGGATGATCCTCACAAATCTGACATTAAGTTACTTTCTGGTGCAATAAATGTCCAAAATAGTTTTTTTCTAGCCAAAGATACTATAGGAAAACTATGTAAATGATTCAATTAATGCATTTAAAATAATAACGGGTACAGTACATACTGAATCAATATGGAAAAAGTTTATGTACTTACGTACTTTATGGATTTTAACAGTTTTGTTCAATAAAACCATTTGATTACTTGCTTTTGATACTTCATTTGAACTAGTTATTATTGCCTAGTTGCTATTATATATGTTTTTTAAGTAATTTTAAAGCCTGTTGTTTACTTAGGTCTGTTTTTATTACTAAAAAAACAAAAACAAAACTTAATTATTTGATTACTCGATTAATCGTCAGAATAATCGACAGATTACTCGATTGCCAAAATAATCGTTAGTGACAGACCTATATAATACATCAACATTTCTAGCATGGGAAGATCCTCACAAATGCATTTTTAAGTTACCTTTGAGTGCAATAACTGTCTAAAATAGTTTTTCCTGCCAAAGATACTATAGGGGAAGTATGTAAATAATTCAAAGAATGCATTTAAAAATAATAACGGATGCACACTGAATCAACATGGAAAAAAAATAGATTAAATTAAACTTAAAGGAACAATGGTAACACTTTACAATAACGTTCATTAGTTAATATTCGTTAACTGATGTAGTTAACTAAGTAAGAATGAGCAATACTTCTACAGCATTTAATAATCTTAGTTAATGTTAATTTCAGCATTTACTAATGCATTATTAAAATCAAAAGTTGTTTGTTAACATTAGTTAATGCACTGTGAACTAACATGAACAAACAATGAACAACTGTTTTTCTATTAACCAATGTTAACAAAGATTAATAAATGCAGCAATTAATGTATTGTTCATTGTTTGCTCATATTAGTTAATTAATGTTAACAAATAACAAATTCTTACCCTCATGTTGTTCCAAACCTGTATGAGTTTCTTTCTTCTGTTGAACACAAAAGAAGATACTTCAAAAAATGCTGGTAACTGTTGCTGTTACCTATTGACTTCCATAGTATGGATAAAATAAGTTAATGGGAACCACAACAGTTTGGTTTCTAACATTCTTTAAAGTATCTTCTTACAGTTTGTGTTCAACAGAAGAAAGAAACTCATACATGTGGAACAAGTAAATGATGACAGAATATTAATTCTTGAGTGACTGATTCCTTTAATGTATTTACTGTCAACCCAAAGATTCAAACCCCTAATGGGAGTGATTTAGTTTTGATGTATCGTGTCACATGGCACTTGCAGAAAATTAGCATATTAAAATAGAATTGATTCATGAGTTGTCACACAGGTGTGTATGTACTGGCTATTTTACAAATGATTCGAATGTGGGTTCAATCATTTATTATGCATGACTCTTTTGAATCTTTTGTGTAAGTGTTACATAACATGAATGTGTTTTGGCAGTGATGCCAGACTTATTCAGTCAGTTGTTATGAATAATCTTATCTTTTGGTTTGCATCCACCGAGTACCTTTCTAGGCGAAGTTTGATTAATTCACTGGATTATCCAAAAACAGACATTACCGCATGGTTATGTAACACATCTCAGTTATACTTTCCAGCAAATTGTGATGAAAAATGACTCATTTGGTGATATAACATTACCTTATCTGTCTGTGGGTCGCCAACCCTGTGATGGTCCACACAGAGGTAACAAACACGAGACATGAGCTCAAACGGATGCAGGAAGAGACGAGAGCTTAGCAGGAAGGTGAAAATGTATGATCTCTAAAATTAAAAAAAAGACAGGAAAATCTCAAGCATCAGTCAAATGTTGACATTTACCGTGCAACTGATAATTATCACGGTGAGGGCTGTATACTTACGTCAGGGTAATAGTCCACAGTAGGGACTAAGAGCTGTATCAGGGCTTCCAGAGAGCCAGAAACAAGCTTATTATCACGGTAGTGCAGTCCCCCATAGTTCTCCTCCACGGGTTGGCGGTGACTATGGCTGCTGCTGTAAGTGCTAGGGTTGAATTTGCTTGAATATGGAGTTGTCTGTGGCATTTCGGACCTGTGGATGAAAACATTAGTCATTCAGTAAGAAAGTTGCAGAGCAGCATCCCTCTGAAACAAGGTGTGAAATAAACACCCACCACCAGATGAACACAGATACATGCATGCAGTCATTTTGAGCATCTACTTGTCTCAAACTAATTTGGTTTAACAAGAAATTGTTTAGAAGCAGATACTTGATAAATGTAGTTTATGTTTTTAATTGTCAATATTTTCAACGACCCTAACATACAAAATGAGTACTAGAATTTAACCAAATATATTGTTTTTGTGCCATAAGTGTATTTTTATTAAACATTTAGCTGTAGGTTTGAAAAAAATAAACATTAGCAAATCCTCATCACAGAAAACCATCATTAACTAGGGGTCGACCGATATGTTTTTTAGGACCAATGCTGATTATTACTGATCAAGTAGACCAATAACTTGTATATATGTCCAGTGTAAAATGATAATGTCAAAATTAAGTATAATAAGTGCTTTGACAAAAACTCTTTAAATACTTTTACATTATTTTATCTGCAAATCAGTTTTGAAAATAACAGATAACCATAAAATGTTTAATATCGGCACCGATAATCAGTCAAACCCTACTCTTAACTATCATTGGCCAAGCAGTGGGCCCCATTAACCCATTGTAAACCTTTCTAATCTAGACAAACTGTAAATAATTGAAAAGCTCTTTTCACATTTGGTAACTTTTTCTCCATTTCCTAATAATAACTTGTTTGACTTTAATAAAGTGCTATCTTAAAAAAGAAACCAAACTTAAAACCATTCAAGATTTACACATTTCAGTTGGAAATGTTATTCATGTCTATGCTGAAACAGTAGGACAGTTAACATGTTAAGTTTAATTGTTGGTTGTTAAGGCACACATACTTGGTCAACATAAGCTAGTTAGTTACAACAAAGCACCAATAAGGCAAGTGACACTTTTGAGCGCTGGCCCAAACATTAGCTGTCAGTTGAAAATAAGTAAATAAGACGGCATGACAGGAATAAATTTATAAGCACACATTTCTTACAATATACTGATTTTTCTTTTCCAACCCATTCTAACTTATGCTTATGAACTTTTAACTTAACAGAAAACCATGTTTAACCTGTTAACTAGGGGTCGACCGATGTGTGTTTTTTTTTTTAGAGCTGATGCTGATTATTACAGATCAAGCAGACCGATAACCGTTATTTGAAGTGATATACATGTCTGGTGTAAAAATGACAATGTCAAAATTAAAAATAACAAGGGCTCTGACAAAGACTCATTAAATGCTTTCAAATTTTATTGGCAAATCAGTTTTGGAAATGACCGATACTGATAATCATAAAAATGCTTAAAAGAGAAGTCCACTTTCAAAACACAGATTCACATATAATGTACTCACCCCCTTGTCAGCCAAGATGTTCATGTCTTTCTTTCTTCAGTCGTAAAGAAATTGTTTTTTGAAGAAAACATTTCAGGATTTTTCTCCATATAATGGACTGATATGGTGCCCCGATTTTGAACTTCCAAAACGCAGTTTAAATGTGCCTTCAAACGATCCCAAATGTGGTTGTACACGAGTCCCGCCGAGGAAGAAGGGTCATATCTAGTAAAATGATTGGTTATTTTCATTTTTTGAAAACAAACAAAAAAAAAAACAAATACAATTTAAATACTTTTTGCTTTGTGTATTCTGGCTCAAGACAGTTACGGTATGTCGAAAAACTCCTCAACTTCAAAAATCATTTCAAAATCATCCTACATCGCTGCAGAAGTACAGACCCAGTCTTTGCAAAGTGAACATGCAAAGAAGATCAAACACCCTTAACAAAAAAGGTAAAACAGCAATATAGGGCGATTTTAAAGTTGAGGGAGAACATGAGATGGGAGTTTTGCAACATACCCTAACCGTCATGAACCGGAACAAAAACAAGACAAGTGTTTGACATTAAAAAGTATATAAATTGTATTATTTTCATGAAAATAACCAATCATTTCGCTAAATGAGACCCTTTTTTCTTGGCTGGGATCATTTACAACTGCATCTGGGATCGTTTGAAGCCGTATTTAAACTGCATTTTGGAAGTTCAAAATCAGGGCACCATCTCAGTCCATTATATGGAGAAAAATGCTGAAATGTTTTCCTCAAAAAACAGTTTCTTTATGACTGAAGAAAGAAAGACATGAACAACTTGGATGACAAGGGGGTGAGTACATTATATGTGAATCTTTGTTTTGGTAGTGGACTTCTCCTTTAATATTGGTGCCGATAATCGGTCGACCCCTACTTTTAACTGTCACTGGCCAAGCGTCTATTTCTTATTTATAACTTGTTTGACTTCAATAAAGTGCTTTCTTTAAAAAGAAACCCAACTTAAAACCACTTGAGATTTGCAGATTTCAGTTGGAAATGTTATTATCAGGTCTATGCTGAAACAGTAGGACAGTTAACATGTTAAGTTTAATTGTTGGTTGTCAAGGCACACGTATTCAACATAAGCTAAGTTTCAACAAAGCACCAATAAGGCAAGTGTTTAGCTGTCAGTTTAAAATAAGACGTCATGACAGGGATAAATTTACAGACACAAATTTCTTGCAACATACTGATTTTTCTTTTCCAAACCATTCTAACTTATGCTTATGAAAATGTCAGCATCAGTATTAGCAAATCCTCATCACAGAAAGCCATATTTAACCTGCTAACTAGGAATCAACTGATATGTGTTTTTCAGGGCAATACCGATTATTACAGATCAAGCAGACCGATAGCCGATATTCTGAAGCAATATATACGTGTCTGGTGCAAATAATAAAAATGAATGTCAAAATTAAGAATAACAAGGGCTCTGACAAAAACTTTAAATGCTTTTAAATTATTTTTTTGGCAAACTGGTTTTGAATATGACTGATAATGATAAAAATGCTTAATATCGGGAGCCGATAATCGGTCAAACCCTACTGTTAACTGTCACTGGTCAAGCAGTGGGCCCTATTAACCCATTGTAAACCTTTCCAGTTTAGACAAATTTTATATATTGGAAAGCTCTTTTCAAATTTGGTTATTTATTTTTCTTTATTTCCTATTTAGAACTTGTTTAACTTCAATAAAGTGCTTTCTTTGAAAAGAAACCAAACATTCAAGATTTACAGATTTTAGTTGGAAATTATCAGGTCTATACTGAAACGGTGGGTTAGTTAACAGGTTAGATTTAATTGTTGTTATTAAGTTAACATAAGCTAGTTAGCTGCAACACAGCACCAAAAGTGCAAGTGATATTTTTGACAACTGACAGAAATATTATTAGCAATACTGTCAGTAAAAGTTACAGAAGTGCCCCAGATATTTACAACGTGAAAATATAAAAGCGTCAGTGAGAAAATACAGCAGATGCAGTGTCATAAGGGTAAATCTGCTCAAATTAAAGTATTATTTTTAATTAATACAATAAAATTAGGTTACATGAATAAATATAATAGAATATAATTGCATATAATTATTCCATTTATAAAACCTTCGTCATCTGAATAAAAACAAAGCACCTGTCATAATTACAACGTCCCAGCTGGTAAACATGAACTTCCATGGAGGACATGAACGCACCATTATTTACAGTCAGTAACAGCTATCAGTAAAAGCTGACGCTATAATTATTTGCACAATGCAAAAGTTAATTTCTGATATTTCAGGTTATTTTAAAGCTATTCGAACTGGTAGAAAACATACTAACAAAATGCAATTTACCAATCCCAGCGGATGGAGGTCAGAAGAAATGCTAATTTCCCTCCTGCTCTGCAATCTCTAAAGCTCCTGTATACTAGGTGTCCTCTTAACCCTAAACACTGTTATTGGATTAAGGAAAAGTCTTGTGGTCAAGCTGGTTTAATGGCAGGAGTCTTTTCTTGAACCACTGATCTCCTTCATGTTCAATGCATCAACACTGCAGACCTACTTTCCTACTCCACTCCATGTAGAAAACACAGTATTTGTGATCTTATGGTTAAAAGCAAACGTTCCAAATTCTGAACGTACCCAAAAACAACTAATTTGACTGCCAACGACGTTCCTATGACAACAGTGACTCACTGACCAACCACCTTAACGTGTGAAACTTTCCTTTTGAATGAGTCTCGTGATTTTTCTTGTGGCTTATTCATCAATCATTAAAGGGATAGTTCACACACAAATTATAACCGTGTCATCATTTACTCATCCTCGTGTCATTTCAAACCTGTGTGACTTTTCTTTCTTGTGTGGAAAGGTAAAGGCAGAATAATTGCATGGGAAAACATTAAATGAAAGTGAACATGGACTTTCTGTAGAAAGAAAATCATACATGTTTGGAGCAGAAAGTAGTGACTATATATTATTTTTGGATGAAGTTCTTCTATAAATGTGTCACTTCCCTGGAGAAGCATAGTAAACTTCACATCTAACATTTGTGGAACAGGTCATATTTAGTGAGAGTTTTAAGCAAAAATACACAAAATGCATGCAGTTCATGCAAACAGGAGGAAGAGATGGTAAACAGACCGTGCAGTCCGTGTAATTACACGAATCTGCCCTTCACTAACTACCACTGACTCATCACACCAGACTGAAAATCACAGATGGACGATGTGCAATCACTCTTACACATGTATGAGCAACACAAGCGAAACAAAAACAAGTTCAAACACAGATTAAAAAAATTTGCGACATCTGAAAAGTGAATGAGTTGAACTAAATATGAATGAACTACATATGCAGTAAACTAAATGTGCTCACTATAGACTTTTAAAACGATACTTGAATTGTTTGCACAATAACACATGCGATAAGTGTTTTAAAAACAACAATTATTAAGCACGAATGGCAGTATGAAGTCATTTTCAAAGTTTTTTTGATTTACAAATCTCTGTAAACTCACCACAATATTAAAAAGGTAAATGTACAAGAACGCTGGTGATATGGATATCCAAGGAAGTCCAACAAAAAGACTCCAAAACGCGTGCACACCCCAGATCAAGTTGCGTTCTTACAATGAAATCTCTCTGATAGTCTTCTTATCTTTCTTTTGCGCTCGCTACTAATAATCAATTCACTGTTAACGTGTCGCGAACGGATACTTTGTGATGATCGACGGTCTCCATTGTTGGACTAATAATCCAGGTCGTGAACATGAGAAACTAATATCGAATTCCTGTAACACCGAAAAGCATTAAGAAGGAAAACCGGAAAATGCGGTCTCGCCCACAAGGTCCGATTGACCAATCAGAGGCAGGAAGCCACAAGTTGAAATTTCCCAGTGATCCTATTGGCCAGCGCGACGTCCATCAACTCCCAAGACGCGGACTAACCGCTGACAAACAAAAACAGTCGGTTGTTTTGAAGGTTTAAGTTTTTTCAGGCTGTGTGTACACACCCTTCACTTGTTTTTATTTTCCAGAATACATACGTATTCGTTCATTATGACTCTGTTGAATGTACAGGGTGTAATATTATATAACGCATTGCGTAATATAAAGTAATGCAAGTGATATTCAAATTTAAGGGTGAAAACGTTTCAGCACCACTTGTGTCATCAAATGAGGATGTAGCTACAAGTATGCGGTATTATTCACGAAACAATACGCAAACAATACTGGGAAGGGCCTACTGCATTCCTTAAGACTTTGAAGTGTGCAAAAAGCAAGCTTTGCTAACTCACCACAGGCCTAAAAATAGCACAAGGTAAGTGTTACAGGTACCAAGAAAGTAACCTTTGGTTAAATTAATACTTGAGTAAATTATTGGTCTCTATTTGAATTCAGTACATTATGAAATTATGAGAATGAAGTTTTGATTTTTTAGGGTAACATGTAAGTTAGCATTACCCTGTTTTCTTTTGAGAAAAACCCAATAGTGTTTTCATGATGTTTCAAATGGCCACTGTGTATATAATGCCGCTGAACCGAACGAAACTTGCGTAATTTGCTGATTGTTGTTGCTGAAAAATGGTCAGTTATTGTCATGTTTTGGGCTGTACTAATCGGAAAAACATTTGGAGTACACTGTAAAACAATTTGTTGAGTCAACTTAAAATAATTTGTAACCTGGCTGCCTTAAAATTTTAAGTTCAGTCAACTCAAAGAAAATTTATTCAACTTGAAATGTTAAATTACACTAAGTGGCAACTTAGATATTTGAGTTGAATTATCTTAAAATTTTAAGGCAGCTGGGTTACTTACCCATCTGTTAAGTTTAGCAAACACAAATATCTAAGTTGTTACTTAGTACAACTTAACATTTCAAGTTGACTAAACTATTTTTAAGTTGATTGAACTTAAAATTTTAAGGCAGCAGGGTAACAAATTATTTTAAGCTGACTCAACAAATTGTGTTTTTTATTTTTTACAGTGTACTATAGACTGCCAAAATTATAACAAATCAAGGTGAAGAGTGCAAAAAACTGTCTTGAGTGGTTGGCCAAACTGAACCAGGATTTCCAGGGCAAGAATCTTGACAACATTCATGTTCGTTTTTATAATTTCCGGTCAGGTAGGTGAAATATTAGGCTAATATCTTAATGATTACTCCTCGTACATATCTTTACCACCTATGAACTTAGTCCTTCACTATATGATTTAGCAGCTTCCACAGGTTTTTTATGTGGTTTAGATAACATATATTAGCAAAACAACATATTCAGCTGTGCAGTCCATGCTGTTGTTTACATCTGAGTATCGCCAAAATGGCCACGCATATGGGTAACTGACCAAATCGTGGCGTAAGTGCAAACCCTCTATAGGTTTTTGCCATTGGCTTTTGAGTTATTCCAGAAAATAGGTTCTGTGACCAACAAAAGTTTATGATTTTTACATGTTATGTTCCTCTTGATAATCTTCACAAATGTACACAACTAATGAGAAAGCCTAACTACAATCACCAGAAGTAAAAAGCTAAATGTGTGCTATAAACAAGCTACACCACAGTCACATGACTTCAACATCACCATTACTAAGCTTTCGCCAACTCTTTCAGTCTTTATTTAAGAAACATTTTCCTGAAAGTGTGAGTTAGAATACCTTGCAAGGGCGTGGTTATAAACACGAGGGTGTGAAAGCAGCATGATGACGTTTAATGTCCCTGACAACTTCTGTAAGGCAAGTAAAAACTTGGATTTTGTGTTGTAGAATAAAATGTAAAAATATCTTGAGCTTGTGTTTACCACAGACCTTATTACAGGCATTTAACTCAAAACTCATTCAAAAAACCCACTGACCCAACTCGCTAACAGTACTGTCCTAGAAAAATATGCCGTCTGTGCAAACACAGTTATTAATTTCAAACAGATTTCCAGAAACATCCCAAATCTGACATTGTAGATAGTCCCGCCTCAAAATTCACGTCATTGGTTGGGCAAATGCAGCTGTGTGCAGTATTCCCATGGTAAACACTGCTTTCCTGCTCTTTCCATAACAGCTTATTTTTTATTTCTGTGGGTGTGGTCGACTCTAAGTGGGAGTTTTGTGTTATATAAAAGTTGAATTACATCAATGCAGAGGTAGGCAAGTCTCATTTCATAAGTAGGTGGATTTCATTTCGAGCCCGTACCTCTTCAGCTCCACTCAGCAAAGTGTCTGTAAGAATAATTCACCCCTGCGAGGCCTTTCCTGAATGATGTGCTTCGCCCACACCGTTAAGAGGCACCTAATGGTGAGAGTTTGACTTGAGCTCGGAAACAGTGCTTCAAGCTGAAGCTTATGTTGGATTCCACCCACAGCGCTGAAGCCCTGAAACCTTCTGGCCCCTGCAGGGCTTGAGCTACAGAAGGACAGTGTTATCGCATATGGTGAACACACATCTTCAGCTTACACCCACAAAGATTCAACCAACAGAGCAGAACCCTTTGGGAACTCCAGGCTTTTATATCTTCAAACTAGCTGTGATGATGTTGTGCTTTATAGACTCGGGTTACATAACCGGATCTACGTCAGCACGCACTTCACAAGAAAGTTTCCTTTGCTATTTTTTCCTGCCGAACACGCAACAGCAATTTTGTGACCTTTTAGCTGCATATTAAGTTTTCTGCATAAATGAGCATTGTGGCTGGACTATCTCGGATGATATTCCTATAACCTTCACAGCAGTACAGTCAAAGCCAAGTAATTAATAGAGTAGAATAAAACAAAATCTAAATAAATTAAGCTTTACTAATTGAACTCACTTATGTTGTGTTCCAAATTTAAGGTTGTTTTTTGTTTTGTTTTTCTTGTGTGGAAGCCCGTTCAGTCACTGAATAAAAAATGAAAGGTGTGACTTCATTTCTCATAATTCTGCCTTTTTTCTTGCAGTTGCGAGTTTACATCTCTCAGTTCTGACTTTTTTTTTTACTCACAATTGGGAGTAAAGTTACAATTGCATGTTATAAAGTCAGAATTGTCATTTTTACAGAATTGTCACATTATAACTCACAATAGTGAGGAAAAAGCCAGAATTGTGACAAAAGAAGTCAAAAAATCATGAGATATAAACTCACAATTGTGAGGAAAAAGTCAGAATTGTGAGATATAAACTCACAATATCAAGAAAAAAAGTGATCATTGTGACAAAAAAAGTCAACTGTGAGAGGTAAAGTCAGAATTGTAAGAAAAAGGTCAGAATTATGACAAAAGAAGTCAGAATTATAACATAAACTCACAATTGTGAGAAATAAAGTCAGAATTGCCACAAAAGAAATTAGAATTGTGAGATATAAACTCACAATTGCAAGAAAAAAGTCTGAATTATGACAAAAGAAGTGTGAATCATGAGATATAAACTCACTTGTGAGGAAAAAAAGAAAATTGTGACAGAACTCAGATTTGTGACACTCACAATTGTGAGAAAAAAATAAAAAATTGTGAGATAAACTCAAAATTGCAAGAAAAAGTCATCAGTGTGACAAAAAAAAGTCATAATTGTGAGATATAAACTGACAATTGTGAGGAAAAAAGTCAGAATTGTGACAAAAGAAGTCACAATTATTAGATACATATACTGACAGTTGCAAGAAAAAAAGTAAAAATTGAGAGATATAAACTCACAATTGCAAGAAAAAACTCATAATTGTGACAAAAAAAAGTCAGATTAGTGAGATATAAACTAGCAATTGCGAGAAAAAGAGTCAGCTGTGACAAAAGAAATCAGAATTGTGACAAACTCACAACTGTGAGAAAAAAGTCAGAATTGTGAGTTATAAACTCACAATTGCAAGAAAAAAGTAATCATTGCAACAAAAGAAGTCAAATTGTGAGATATAAGCTCACAGTTGTGAGAAAAAAGTCAAGAGTTGTGAGATATAAACTCACAATTGCGAGAAAAGAAGTCAGATTTATGAACTATAAACTCACAGTTGCGAGGAAAAAGTCATAATTGTGACAAAAGCAGTCAGAATTGAGATATAAACTCACAAATGTTTGAAAAAAGTCAGAACTGTGACAAAAGAAGTCAGAATTGTGAGATATAAGCTCACAATAGTGAGAAAAAAAGTCAGAATTGTGACAGAAGTCAGAATTTTGAGATATAAACTCACATTTGCAAGACAAAAATAATCATTGTGACAAAAGAATCAGAATTGTGAGTTATAAACTGACAGTTGCAAGAAAAAAGTAAAAATTGGGAGATATAAACTCACAACTGCAAGAAAAAAGAGAACTCCAAATATCTTTCAATTGTATCTTTATTTCTTGCAATTGCAAGTTTATATCATGTAATTGTGAGAAAAAAGTCGGAATTAGGAGTTTATATCACTCAATTCGGAGAAAAAAAGTCAGAATTGTAAGATAATAGGTCGCCATTACCTTTTAGACTTTTTTTATTCGGTTGTAGAAACGGGCTTCAATATTTTTTGTGTTCATGCAACAAGTGGCAAAACCTTTACCAAGTTTCGTACCATTCCGATGAAGTAAAACCGTTCTTAAAAACCAAAACGTAAAGTATTTTAGTCAGAAATGACTAAAGAGCTTCAGATGGTTAAGAATAGTAGCTAGCTGTCACCTGCATATTCTTCTATACCAAAACAATCGAAACAAACAAAAATGCTAAGCATTCATATAAGGGAAATTCCATGTGACAATAGAAAATGAAACCTGCAAGCCATTAGGGATGAGTGCAATAACATGTGTTGGGTCTACAATGGATGCGCTTGAATAATGGGGGTGGGAGTGTGACTCACTGCTTTCCAGTAAGAAAATGATTCAGCCCCCCGGTCCATTGACCTTCAAACATGGTGCCCTCTGTGTGCGACTAAATAGTTCAGTACCTCCCTCAGCTGTCCCCATATCCATGGTGACGCCACCACCGCAAGTGTTAACGACCCGCATGTCACATGCACACACTCATGAAGGTGAGCTATTCATGTCTGGGCTGCTGAAATAGTTTTCGGATGAATGCAGTTCTAAAATCGTCTCCCCCTCCCTTTTTTTCAGTAGGAGTTTCCTGTAAATGTACATACATGTGAATTACTGAGAAAAATAATAATGAATT
Organism: Labeo rohita; assembly: GCF_022985175.1. Classification (NCBI taxonomy): domain Eukaryota; kingdom Metazoa; phylum Chordata; class Actinopteri; order Cypriniformes; family Cyprinidae; genus Labeo; species Labeo rohita. The sequence goes on from NC_066878.1 coordinate 18,790,879, forward strand.
AATGTTTTTGTCAGCTAAAATAGTCTAGATTTGAGTTCTGTCGTAATTCTGATGATGACTAATCGCAATTTGTGTGATCAGTTCAAACCATTTTGCAACAAGTGCCATTCTGCTTTGTTTTTGGTTGTTTTGTCTTCTAACTGATAACTGTTTATGATTTTAACATTTCTAGGTATCTCTTCCACTCTGTAGCTTAATTTCTGTCTGATTTACATTTCTTAAACTAAAGGTTTGTAAAGAACAAACAAAACAAATTCCTGTAAAACACTCTATGCATTTTTTCCATGAAACATAAAAGTAGATGTTTTAAAGAACGTTCATGCTGCTCTTTTCCATAGTGAAGCCATAAAGTAAACTTAACATAAGAAAAAATATATATTTTTTTATTTTTATTAAATATTTTATACTGAACTTATTTAATCTTAAGATGTTAATAGATTAAAATGAATCAAAATATTGATATTGTAAAGCCGTTGGAAGCTAAATAATGTTTGATATTTATATTTAGAGCTGCAGGTGGCTGGTAGAGTCCTTACAGGGGAAGGTAAAAATGAAACAAACAGGATGGGCTGCAACATGGCTGTGTCGTTTACGTTTCAGCGCTGTTGTGGTCCTCCTCCGCCTCCTACGTGATCCAATTTTGTTTACCCCTTACTTTAAAGAGAGCATAGTTAGAGTGTAGTAACATTCCGACAGAGCCTCATTGTGTAGCCATGCAGACAGATCTGTTCATTATGAGCATATGTATGTGTGTGTGTGTGTGTGTGTGTGTGTGTGTGTGTGTTCTAACTCAAGGGAAAGGGAGTGGATAGGAGTGCAACTCTTCAAGCTCGCATACATGTACACGCGCACAAAGCGGGAACAGTAAGTACAGCTGGCCAGGAAAAACAACAGGGGAGAGGGAGGGACTTTCAGGAAGAGAGGGAAACTGAAGGAGAACAACCTCAACCAGACAGGATCTCATTCCCACAGTTTGCTCTCTCTCTCCGTGTCTCATTTGCTCCATCTCTTTCCAACCCAAAAGTGATAAAAGTAAGAAAACAGAGCACAGGGCAACAGCTCCTGCGTCACAGCATGTAAAAAAGTATGTCACAGGCAACAGTCACTCAAGGCATTATTGCTGTTGGGTTTTTTTGGGGATGTTTACATTAGCGTTATCTGTGTACATTATCATATCTAAATTTAACTTCCAAAGAAGTGATAAAATTACTCCCTAGTGTATAATGGTCTCCTCTGTACTGCTGCCGAGAAACATAAACAAAGATTCCCTGTGAATATTTTTAGGATGAATTCATGTTAAATAAGTTTATTTCCTCTTCAAATTATCTTAAAAAACATATTATTGTAATGCAAAAAATCTATATTATTTTAGATTAATTTTATTCTTTAATATGTAGAAGCAGTTGAGTTTAATATTCAGAGAAAAAAGTAAACCATTAATTACGGGGGACTATTTATTTACTGGCTGGACTATTTGTTTGTTGACCAATGGCAAACAGTGGCATTGTTTGTGAGAATTCGCAACAGAAATGAAAAGCAGATTCAGTTGTACTTTTTGAATTTTGAATCTCATAATTCTGATTTTTTTTCGCACAATTGCGAGTTTACATCTAGGAAATCTGACTTTATTTAACAGAATTGTGATAGAAATTGGCACTTGCAAGTCAGAATTGCGAGACATAAACTCACAATTCTGACTTTTTTCTCAGAATTGCGTAATATAAACTCGCAATTGCAAGTTACAAAGTCACAATTCTGTTAAATAAAGTCAGTATTGGGTGATTATTTCTGGAAATTGCAAATTTATATCTCTCGTCAGAATTGTGAGATACAAACTCGCATTTGCGAGTAAACATCAGAATTACGAGATACAAACTTGCATTTGTGAAAAAAAAATCTGAATTATGAGATAATAACTCGCATTTGCGAGAAAATGTCAGAATTACGAGATACAAGCTCGCATTTGAGAAAAAAAAGTCAGAACTGCGAGATGCAAACTCGTATTTGCGACAAAAAACTCAGAATTACGAGATACAAACTCGCATTTGTAAAAAAAAAAGTCAGAACTGCGAGATGCAAACTCGTATTTGTGAAAATAAAAGTCTGAATTACGAGATGCAAACTCACATTTGCAGAAAAAAAGTCAGAATTGCGAGATGCAAAGTTTTTTTTTGCAAGAAAACATCAGAATTACGATACAAACACGTATTTGCGAAAAACGTCAGAATTACGAGATTAAACATATTTGCGAAAAAAAAGATATTCAAGATACAAACTCGCATTTGTGGAAAAAAAAGTTAGAATTGCGAGATACAAACTCGCATTTGTTAAAAAACGTCAGAATTACATGATACAAACTCATATTTGCAAAAATTGTCAGAATTACGAGATAAAACATGTATTTGCGGAAAAAAGTTAGAATTGTGAGATACAAACTCGCATTTGTGAAAAACGTCAGAATTACAAGATACAAACTCATATTTACGAAAAACGTCAGAATTACGAGATAAACCTTGTATTTGCGAAAAAATGTCAGAATTACAAGATACAAACTCGTATTTGTGAAAAACGTCAGAATTACGAGATAAAACATATTTGCAGAAAAAAAGTTAGAATTGCAAGCTATAAATTCGCATTTATGAAAAACATCAGAATTACAAGATACAAACTCATATTTGCGAAAAACGTCAGAATTACAAGATACAAACTCATATTTGCGAAAAACATCAGAATTACGAGATAAAACATGTATTTGCGGAAAAAAGTTAGAATTGCGAGATACAAACTCGTATTTCCGAAAAATGTCAGAATTACGAGATAAAACACATATTTGTGAAAAAACGTCAGAATTACAAGATACAAACTCGTAATTGAGAAAAAAAGTCAGAATTGCGAGATGCAAAGAAAAAATTCCAGAGATAAAAAGTAAAACCCTTTTTTTATTTTTTATTCAGTGATGAAAACGGGCGGGGAATTGCGAGATACAAACTCGCATTTGCGGAAAAAAGTCAGAATTGCGAGATGCAAAGAAGAAAGCCAGAGATAAAAAGTAAAACCCTTTTTTTATTTTTTATTCAGTGATGAAAACAGGCTTCCATATGTTTCATTTTATCATATTTTTGTAAAATAGACTCTTTCAGAAAATATTAGGCAAAACATACATAATTTTATTATATGTAGTTCATCAAGGTTTCTACAGTGAGCTCTTTGCTTTTCAAGCAGACTTTGAAATCTCGTCCTCTCATCAAGACAAACAGTCTGGTAACCTTATGTGGGCCTCAACGGTACAATCACAGAAGCTGTGAGAGCGTCTACCGCAGAACTCCTGCCAGCCAAGTCGCCAGAAAAACAAACAATCTCCTGAGATGGCCTCAACCTTACACTGAAGAAAAACAGCAGATGACCTCACATGGCAGAGAGTGGCTAAATTTCCTTTCTGCTTATTCAGCCACACCGCTCGGTGTCCATTGCCGTAATGTAACATAAAGCAATGCTAATGGCTTTGTTATGGCAATGCACTACTTCATTAATAGACGTTTGTGCTGATAAAGGTGTGTTGGCTTACCCTGGTGAGCGTCTCTGTGTGCGTTAGTGCCTCTGTATGTTTTTGAAAAGGCTTGTTAAAAGCTGCCCGCCTTGAGAGGTGGAAATGGGGCCAAAGTGGTAAACACAGCTGTGGCAGACCTCTATTGTCTTAGCCGCTCATACAGAGCTTCACAAAAAACACACAAAGAAAACAACAAACACTGGACAGACATAGATATCAACTGGAGTATTTAATGCAAGATAATACTAGTTACGGTTAGAAAGGTTTTTAACCATGAACTTTCTAGAAAAAAGGATGTTAAACGTGTTTCAGGAAGTGCGATTTCCAGGTGGTGGTTATCATAATATGGCATTTGTTCCCGTACGGTTGTCAAACACTCCCTTCCTGTCTTCCCTTTCTGTTTTCTGCTTCACTAAGTCTGCCTGGTTCTCGATCTAGGAAGACCTCGGGCATCAATCAGTGAATGACCTGATTTTGGATGACAAAAGACTCACTCACACACACACACACATACACACACATTTACTGAGATAAAGAGCTTGGATCATCTCTTGCTCAATGTTCCAGACAGACTGTTTTGCTGTGTGTCTTTGTCCAAAATCAGCACAGCAGAGATTATGCTCGCTAAATATCCCTCCACATGCTCTCAGCTGGGATAAACTGCTTATAATATCAGTAAATCATTTATAATTGTTTGTATTCTATAATATGTGGTGTTTGGGATGAACATGTTGCCCTGTCTACACAGTTCTGTTAAACAGGTTCAGCTGTTTTGTTTAGGGTTTGTTGAGCTATGGTTGGTTTTGTTAATAGAAGCTTCCTCAGGTTCCTTAAATATCCAGTACATAGTTGGTTCCCTAAATAACCTTGTATACAACTTTTGAAGAAATTGTCACTGGTGCTTGTCAGTGTAAAACTCTTGCCAACTTGTGTTGCCAGAACGTTGCTTAGCAGTTAATAAGTGTTCTGGGTGGTTGTTAGTAGTTAGAGTCTTTTGGGTCACTAAGGTGTTGCTAAGGTGTTCTGTGTTGTTGTAAGTCCATTGCTGGTAGTTAGCATGATCTTTTGGGTCACCGAAGTGTTGCTAGGGAGTTCTGAGTAGTTGTTAGTCTGTTGTTAGTAGTTAGATTGTTTTGGTCACTAAGGTGTTGCTAAGGAGTTCTGAGTGTTTGTTAGTCTGCTTCTAGGGGTTAGTAGGGTCTTTTGAGTGACTAAGGTGTTGCTAGGGAGTTCTGACTGACTGTTAGTCTATTGTTAGTAGTTAGAGTCTTTTGGGTCACTAAGGTGTTGCTAAGGAGTTCTGCGTTGTTGTAAGTCCATTGCTGGTAGTTAGCATGATCTTTTGGGTCACTGAAGTGTTGCTAGGGAGTTCTGAGTGGTTGTTTGTTGTTAGTAGTTAGATTTCTTGGGTCACTAAGGTGTTGTTAAGGAGTTCTGAGTGGTTGTCAGTCTGTTGCTAGGTATTTAGTAGGGTCTTTTGGGTGACTAAGGTGTTGCCAAGGAGTTCTGAGTGTTAGTCTGCTGCTAGTGGTTAGTAGGGTCTTTCGGATGACTAAGGTGTTGCTAGGGAGTTTAGGGTGGTTAGTAGTCTGTTGCTAGTAGTTAGTGGGGTCTTTTGGGTCACTATGGTATTGCTAGGTAGTTTGGAGTGGTTGTTAGTCTGTTGCTAGGTAGTTAATATGATCTTTTGAGTAACTAAGGTGTTGCTAGGGAGTTCTGAGTGGTTGTTAGTCTGTCGCTAGTAGTTCACAGGGTATTTTGGGTCACTAAGGTGTTGCTAGGGAGTTATGACTGGTTGTCAGTCCATTGCTGGTAATTAGCTTGATCTTTTGGATCACTAAGGTGTTTCTAGGGAGTTCTGGGTAGGTGCTATTTGTTGACAAGGTGTACTGGTTAATTGATAGGGAGTTCTGAGTGGTTGTTAGTCTGTTGCTAGTAGTTAGCACAGTCTTTTGGATCACTAAGATGTTGCTAGGCAGGTTTGAGTGGTTGTTAGTCTGTTGCTAGTAGTTCGCAGGATATTTTGGATCACTACCCTGGTGAAAAAACCAGCATATGCTGGTAGGTATGTTTTGATGCTGGTTTAAGCTGGTCCTTTGCTGGTTTATTCTGGTCATGTTGCTGGTCAAGGACCAGCTTAAACCAGCATCAAAACATACCTACCAGCATATGCTGTTTTTTTCACCAGGGTAAGATGATTGGTTGTTAAAAATGGTTGTTAGTCTGTTGCTGGTAATTAGTAGGGTCTTTTGGGTCGCTACGGTGTTGCAAGGAAGTTCTAGGTAGGTAGTTGCTATTTGTTGACTATTTGGTTTTCTGATTTATTGATAGAGAGTTCTGAGTGGTTGTTAATCTGTTGCTAGTAGTTAGCAGGGCCTTTTGGGACACTAAAGTATTGCTAGGGAGTTATGAGGAGTTTTTAGTCTGCTGCACGTAGTTAGTAGGGTCTTTAGAGTCACTGGTGCGTTGCTAAGGAGTTCTGAGTGGCTGTTAGTCTGTTGCTAGTAGCTTACGAGGTATTTTGAGTCACAGAGGTTTTGCTAGGGAGTTCTGGGTAGTTGCTATTTGATGACAGGGTGTTCTGGTTGATTGACAGAGAGTTATGAGTGATTGTTAATCTGTTGCTAAGAGTTAGCAGGATCTTTCGGGTCACTAAGGTGTTGCTAGGGGATTCTGAGTGGTTGTTAGCCTGTTGCGAGTAGGTAGCAGGGCCTTTTGGATCACTAAGGTGTTGCTAAGAAGTTCTGAGTGGTTGTTAGTCTGTTGCTAGTAGTTAGCAGGGTCTTTTGGGTCACTAAGGTGTTGCTAAGAAGTTCTGAGTGGTTGTTAGTCTGTTGCTAGTAGTTAGCAGGGTCTTTTGGGTCACTAAGGTATAGAGAGTTCTGAGTGATTGATAGGGAACAGGACAAAACAGCCTACCCTCCCAAGTCTCCATAACATCCTGGTCACTAGATATGGATCTACTCTAATGTAGGTGCTTATGATTTTTTAATATGAAAACTGTAAATCTAATACTTTGAAAAGTAGTACCCCAAATGATGTGCTGAAGTTTAATACTTCACCATAAATACACCTCAAGCTCTAAAACCTGTTATTGCCTCCATCTTGTGTGTTTCTTTCGGGTCTAAACAGTGTAATTGTCTCTGCCCTGGGATTTAAACTTGTAATCCTCCCCTAGCTTCTGTCGGGGGGAGACTCACCTAGTAGGCGGGTATGGAAATAGACAAATGGGGGCTTTCATTAATCTCCTTTACATCGGATCCCTTTAGTATCAGCACAGAGATCAGCTTTTCCCCTCTCAGTCACAGACATATCCATTCACTCGCATGACACCAAATGAAAAACACAAACACAGGGATTTGTTTAATATTCCACACCACTAAATATCCAATCTCTCAGCTAATGTTGTTATCCTGGTTAAACAGGAATTGACACACACACATCTGAAATAGGTCAAAATTATTCTTCTTAACATTTTTGCTGTTGCCCTCTCTTACAAGTGCTTCTCTTTCTTCATTGTACATGTATAATGGATGCACAATGTAGTTGTTCATCCCCAGCAGTGTTTGAGGGCCACCAGCTGGCCCTTCCCTCCATCAAGCGTCTAGATTGAGCAGATCAGATGTCAGAGGAATTCCCCTGAGCACTGAGGCCTCTGTCTAATAGTGTAGAGCAGTCATCTGCAGTGTCTTGCAGGCATGCAGATCCACGTTGATTGAATTTGAATGCAATCTAGAATATCAGTCAGATTGTGTTTACATGTTTGTTTGTGTTTATACACATGCCACTGCTAAATGCTTTAGGGCACTGGTTCTCAAAAATAGACCACAGCTCTGCAGCTCTGTTCTAATAGGGTTGCAGACAGCAAGTCTCCAATACTAAATACATTTCAGGGGTATTATGAAGGCATTTTTTAATATAAACCAATCATGCTGAACACTTACACCAAACTGTAATCTTAAAGGGATAGTTAACCCTAAAATGAAAATTCTGTCATTAATTCACCTTCACTGAAACACAAATTACTATATTTTTGAGAGCTTATATAAGTCTGAGCGTTTTCTGACCCTGCATAGACAGCAGCACAACTGACACGTTCAAGGCCCAGAAAGGTAGTAAAGACATCATTAAAATAGTCTATGTGACATCAGTGGTTCAATCGTAATGTTCTGAAGTTATGAGATAACCTTTTGTGTGCAAAGAAACCAAAAATTAGATTTTATACAACAACAAGAGAAGAAATTGTTGAACAAAGTCATTATTTTTTATAACTGTGTTTATAAATGGTTAAAATTCCTCTTTAAATGTGCATCAAAGAGACATATCAGCATTAGCATGAGTCTGTCTGGTTTCAATTGTTTTGCTATTGCACAACCCCAGACTTATTCCAGAGGCCTGCTGTCTACGTACACTCCGGATACGGCCTGTCTCACGGCAGTCAGAGCTCCAAAAAAGTGGATTGTTATGCAATCTGGTGTCAGCCTACACCATGATCCACGATTAAAGTATGCATGTAGCCCAGTTACTCGGTTCAGAGCAGGCTTTTTCCATCCACTGCATATTGGAATAATTAAGAGTGTTTGGAGGTCGACACTGATCTGTCAAATCAAAACTTGTGGGTTTTGGAGCGGTCTCAGGGACATTGCATATTTGGTAATCTGCGAAAAAGTAGGCCTTTCGGGGGGAAAAATATACCCTTTCGTTATGCAACCGTTTCAGGGTCAGTAATGTGTTTGAAACAACTATATTTGCTCTTAAAACTTACTGTTTCTTAGTATAAATATTCAGGCCTGTTGCATTAACTGATTATATAAGTTGTTAAAAGTAAAACTTGTGTAATAAAAGGAACAGTTCATCCAAAAATAAAAATAAGATTTAAAATTTACTCACCCTCAGGCCATCCAAGATGTAGATAAGTTGTTTCTTCATCAAAACAGATTTGGAGAAACGTAGCATTGCATCACTTGCTCACCAATATATCCTCTGCAGTGAATGGGTGCCGTCAGAATGAGAGTCCAAACAGCTGATAATAAAATCACAATAATCCACAATTAATTCACACCACTCCAGTGCATTAATTAACATCTTGTAAAATGAAAAACTGCATGTTTGTAAGAAACAAATTCATCTTTAAGATGCTTTAGCTTTAAACCGTCACTTCTGGCCAAAATATGATTCTATAATCCATAATAACGCTTCATCCAGTGTAAAAGTCCATCTGCTGTTGTCCTATCACGTCAAAATCCACCCACATATTTGTTTAGAAATGTTTTGGACCATTTTTGCTTGTAAACAATGCTTGATCTATGCATATTTCTCCCCTGATTCAGATTAGACAGTTTTCTCACTCACTGTAAAAAACCAAAAACACAATTTGTTGAGTCATCTTAAAATAATTTACCCTGCTGCCTTAAAATTTTAAGTTCAGTCAATTCAAATAAGTTTAGTCAACTTGTTAAGTTAAGTTGTATTAAGTGACAACTTAGATATTTGTGTTTGTTAAACTTAAAAGATGGGTAAGTAACCCAGCTGCCTTAAAATGTTAAGTTGAATCAACTCAAATATCTAAGTTGTCACTTAGTATAATTTAACATTTCAAGTTGAATAAACTTTTTTTTTTTGAGTTGACTGAACTTAAAATTTTAAGGCAGCCAGGTAACAAATTATTTTAAGTTGACTCAACAAATTGTTTTTTTTTTACAGTGCTAGAACAGCAACAGTTTGAAGTTCAAAATGTCTTAATGATGGATTTGTTTCTTACAAACATTCAGCCTTTCACTTAACAAGACATTCATTGATGGGTGAATTACTGATGTTTTTATCAGCTGTTTGGACTCTTATTCTGACGGCACCCATTCACTGCAGCGGATCCACTGAACGATTGATGAAATGCTACATTTCTCCAAATCTGTTCCCATGCAGAAATAGCCTGACGGTGAGTAAATTGTCAGCTAATTTTCAATTCTGGGTGAACTATTCCTTTAAGAACATGCTTCACTGAAGACATATTTACATTTGTCAAAGCGATCCATAAGTCTTTCCTGATGTAGCGGTTGATCTCCACCCACCACAGCGAAATTAATGGCAGTAAACACATGGCCCTGAACATGCTGCTCTATATCACAGGATACAGGCCTGGCTTGTGTTCGTTTGGAACAATCACGGACATTCAAAATTAAGTGAATCAGTCAACGGTTTCTCCAAACTGCCCCAGTGCTGACCTAGCTAAGTTCTCTTCCCCTTCATTTGGATCCCGGCCACTTCACTGGCACTTAAAAACAACAGGTTTTCAAAGCTTTGGCAATAACAAACATGTTTTCCCTGAACGCTATTTATAAGAGTGTTAAGATGATTCAGTAGTGCAGCTGAAAAAACAACTTTTTCATGTTAAAGAACAAGGCAGATGGAACTCCATATTAAAAGACAGTGGGGTACACAGTTTAACCAGACAGTAGGGAGTCATTATTGGCAGCAGTTGGATGTGAGTCAGAAATGAACAAGGAGCTGGAGCGAATTTTGCCCCAGATTTAATAAATTCATCCTTTTTTAATGTGTTACCTAACATTTGCTTTTCTTGGCGTATCCGCTTATGGCTGGGTTCATTTTGGGCTTATTACCTCTGCAGTCTCCATAGTGAAATACACAGTTTGTATTTGCTGTTTGAGTTCCATTACAAAACTCTGATGGTATCAGGTAATACTATAGTACTTTGATATTCCAAGGTACTGAGTGATATGATATTTATATTCTGTGGATTTACTCTGAAGTATTTGAAGGAATACCATCCCAGCCAGTACAGCTACACCTTTTTAAAATATGAAAACATGTGAAAACATTTTTCCTGTGTATTTAATACAGTATACACTGCCCTCCAAAAGTTTGGAAACGCCCTAGAAAAGTGGGGTTTTGGACAATATTGGCATGAATCCTTTTTAATTTGTGATAATTTTTCACTGATACGCGACAACACAAATTACAAAAACATATTTTATTACATAAACAGTTTATACATAGAAAAAACATAAATTTTCAGTTCATCAAAATATCCACCATTAGCAGCTATTACAGCTCTGTATAATCTGGGCCTAAATTCATTGTATTATAAACTAAACTGGCAATCAGTTGTTGAAGCTATTAAGGTGTGCTGACCCAAAAATCTTTTAAAAACCTGGGCCAAGTTTAAACCAGTAACCAGGCATCACAGCTGGCAAAGGAGCATGTCTGACTTCGACATGTATTTATTGCCAATATTATGTAATCACAATGAAAATTATTATTTCTGGTCTTCAATGATAATGTCAAGTTGCTTTAATGTATTTGCACCAAAAAATGATAAGGGTTTATGCTGATATCGTCCAAAACCACACTTTGCCAGGGGTGTTTCCAAAATTTTGGAGGGCAGTGTATCTTCTTGTATGTGTTTTATATGATTAAAAAGAAAATATAAATATGAAGATAACAATATGTCAGTCAGACGTACTTATTGTTGAGCAAATACTTTAAATATTTAATAATTTTTTTTTTACTCACTCTGGCCTAAGAACAAAAAACATAATAGACATATATAATCCTGTGAGGGAGAGATTCTAACCTATAAATTTAATTGTGATCAGTGTGTAAAAGTGTTGTTCCAAAGGCATTTAGAAAAAACACTTTTTTACGTTTTGACGGTTTATGTAGTGTGATTGCGCCCCCTAGTGCTCATCGTAAAAATAAATAGACTATAAACAAATACGTCAGTAAACGCAGATGTCGAATTGATGTCTGTTTTGTGATGATTTATATATATATATATATATATATATATATATATATATATTAAATATATACTTAATATTTCTATTTATTTTATATTTATAATGATTAAATTGCTGGTAGTTTTAATGTAGGCTATGCTATATTTACAATACGTTCGAAAAAAGGTATAACATAAAATAGACTACATATTAAAAAATATATATATATATACGTAATTATGCAAAAAAGACATTGGCTTTAACATTATGATTATGATTTTCCTAAATTCTAGTTATCCTAAATTAACAGATCAATAAGGATGACAAAAACGAGCCAGATTCTGCAGCTTTAAGATTTCCCCTGCTTTCATTATTGCTACTAGATAAAGTATAAGCGTACTGAAAATATGAATGAATAGTCTGGGCAGTTTCTGAGGTTGCGGTAGCCTATTTTCCTCCGTAATTATGGCGTGAGCGTCATTAATATGTATGAAGGGGCGGGGCTTGCGTCACACGCCCGTGACGTTGTTTAGATGACAGATTTGCAGGTACAGTGATTTAAAGTTAACAATGGTTTAAGGTCGCACAATGGACGTATTTTGGGGAATATTAAATCAGTAAGACTTTTGAATTGATCTGAAATGCTATGAAACATGTGGATTCACATTTCCTTTGAGCAAAAGTTTTTGTGGCGCATGTTTGTGCTGCTCTCTTTGACTGGTGGAAAAGCTTTCGGAGGTGAGTGTTAGCAGACCACTAAGTTAGTCATATAATATACTATATTATATTATATAATATAATATAATATAATATAATATGATAATTATTTCTATTTCTATTTAAGACTAAACAATATAATTTTGTTTTTAATAGTTAATGTATCTCTAGTAATTTCTGTTTGGCTTTAGTAATCCTGTTCAGATATAACGATTATTTATGTAAACTATAGAAAATATAATCAATCATTTATAAACAGCACATTTGGATATAGTGTCATGTAAGGAGTAATTAACACCTCACTGTACAAAGACACTTCTGCACATGTCTGATATGGGATTAGATATAATCCGATCTGTCCAAATTCATTTTGTTTACTTGCAGCATGAATGGAAGCGACCTCCCTCAGTCCAAATCCAGAGACAGTAATCTGCAATTAAATGCATTTTTAAAAACCTTAACGTTGCTATAAAGATAATGCTTCCTTAAGAGGTGTTCATGGCTATTTTGTTTGGGTAAAACTTCATATTTATGTAAACTTTAATGCAATGTTTGTATATCCCAGTGTCCATTCTAATGCACAACAAGTGTCATAGACTCGTTCTTTAATTAGGTGTTTATGTTTGCTGCCACTGTGTGTTGCATGACTAGTTTGCACACTTAATTTGGACATACTTTTACAGTCTGTCCCTCACAGGTTAAATATAAAATCTGAGCAATCTAATTAGTAAAAATTGCTTGCCCTACTAACTCGGTTCGGTTAGCATTTCATAAAAGCACATTCAGTCACTGTGCTAATCCCTATTGACTTTGACACAGTGGTCTAGAAATTACTACTGTGCTCCTAAAAAGCCTTCAGCACATTAAAATGCATTAATTGAATTCTGATAAAGCATTAGAGGGCTGCAGACACAACAGCACTTAGTCTAAACTGCATTAGGCACAGAGCATCAGCTGTCACAGAGCTGTTCAGGCCAATAAAAACTCTTAATTTACTGGGGGCTATATCAGTGTCTAACTCAGATGCATACAGTATGCAAGAATAGTCCTTGCACTTATGAGACGAGACAAAAGCTTGTTTTAAAGGAATGAAATTATGCAATTTAAATGTGTGTGTGTTATAGTTCTCAAACAGAAAGACGTCTTACCCTCTGGCACTTTGTTTTAAGGAATGTGTCCTTTGCCCTGTTGTAAAGTGCAAAGTGTTAAAAATGTGTAGTGTTTATGTATATGCTGTATTAAGCATACTGTTATAAAACACATGCATTAATAGGGGTTCTATAAAAACAGTAATTCTAGTACAAATTACTTTGCAGCTTCTTTCTACGGAGATGGGTTTGTGCATTTGAAAGCAGTTGAGTTGTCTAGTCAGACGTCTTTCCATGTACGGTTTCGAACCTCTGGACCCAGCGGCCTACTGTTCTTGGCAGCTGGGGAGACGGACTTCCTCTGGGTGGGGATGCATTCTGGCAGAGTACAGGTGATTAATTAAATGCATTAAATTTAATTGATTTTCTAAATCATAGAACACGATACTGTATATAGGTATAAACAGATATATGGTAACATGTAATTTGATGTTTTGTAACTTTTAATTGCATATTAATTCATGTTAAGCTGTAAAATAGAGTTCAACTGATGTAGATTCCCATGCATATTCATTTCAGCGATAAGGCAAAAACAGAAAGAATATTTTCGCATAAGAATCCTTTGTCTGAGATCATTGCAGTTTTTGTGACTGCTGTAAGAGGCTGAGATTGCATAGTGAAATATTGCATATAACAATCAACTCTAATGAATACAGTATGTTGGAATCTCACAAATTAGTATCCTTCTTACTGAGCTTAAAGTTAAATCCAACTATGGCAGTTACATTTATCTGACTGATAATAAGGTATGCGCTCATCGCAGATATTTTTTACCTAAAGGCAAAAACACAGAGGCAAGTGATTTCTTGTTGCTTCTAGACAGAAAAAGTCTGTTCATAATCTAAACCTCCACAAGCATCACTGTACTGACAAGTTTTTTCATGCTGAGGAGTACTGACATGGCGACTCTGTTACTTGCACTTAAAGGATTAGTTCACTTCCAGAATTAAAATGTCCTGTAAGTTTACTCACCCACGTCATCAAAGATGTTCATGTCTTTCTTTCTTCAGTTTAAGAGGAAAAGGTTTTAGAGGAAAACATTCCAGTATTTTTCTCTATACAGCATCTTCAAAGGGCTTACAGTCTATGACTTCACACATTATGTAATCACGTTGGAAAGGTCCAATGCTATCTCATGGGAATATGTACGTATTTTATGAGGTGGCTAATTTGTACGAATTCGTACAACCTCACTCGTATGATTTTGTGTGATTTGCCTAGATCCCAGTGATGGGTAGGTTTAGGGGCGGGGTTAGGTGTAAGGCCACCTTGTAAAATCTGTACAAATTGCCGTGAGATCAGGCTGAAAGGTTGCGTGTGGTTTGTTCTTCATCTGTGTACTCCAGTTCAAAAAGGTAGGGTAGGGGCGAAAAACTCCATCTCATTTTTTCCTCCAACTTTAAAATCATTCAGTGTTGTTGTTTTCACGATTTTTGTAAAGGGCGTTTCACTTTTTTTGCACATTTGCTTTGTAAACTGGGTTGGTACGTCAGCCTACATCATGCGTGACCTTTCCAATGTGATTATGTAATGCATCAAGTTGAGTTAGTGTAAGATGAGCATTTGTGGTTAAAAAGTATACGTTTTTTTTTTTTTTTTAGAAAATGACCAATCGTTTTGCTAGACAAGACCCTTATTCTTTGGCCGGGATAGTGTAGAACCTTTTGAAACTGCAATTTAGACCTTCAACCCATTGGCCACCACTGAAGTCTACTGTACGGAGAAAAATCCTGGAATGTTTTCCTCAAAAACTTTCAGTTCTTTTCAACTGAAGAAAGAAGACATCTTGGTTGACATAGGGGTGAGTAAATTATCAGGATGTTTTTATTTTGGAAGTGAACTAATTATTTAATGTAGTACAAGTTTTCTTTTTTGCATTACTATAAAGATCTCCTGTCCATCTCTGTCAGGTACGGATTCAGCTTGGATCCGGGGAACGGACTGTTCGTTCTGAGAAAGGAATCCCCTTGAATGATCTGACTTGGCATACAGTAGAACTTCAACATGATCATGACAACATCACACTTACTGTGGACAAAAACTCTATAACATCTGTAAGGATGCCAGGACCTGACTTTGAACTGGATGTTAAGGAAGGACTCTTTGTTGGTGGTGTTGGGGATCTGGAAAAATCCTACCTCTCAGCAAATGAAACTCCTTTTGGCTTTCGGGGATGTTTGGACGAGGTTCTCTTCAATGAGCATAACCTCCTGTCCTCTCTTAGGCCTTACTCTGGATACAAAATGATTCATGAAGTGTCGCTTGGTTGCAGCCCACAGTTTTCGGCCACTGTCAACGATTCGATAAGTTTCTTCAGTTCCAAAGCATTCATGTCCTTACCAACATGGGACGTACCCCAAGAGGGTGTATTTGAATGTGAACTGCATACAGTATATTCAGAGGGCATCCTTTTATACAGCTCTGCAGGGCAGGGTAACTATTTTACCCTGGAGATCCAAAAGGGTCACCTTGTTGCTATCATTAAAATAGGTATAACCAAAACGGCACTGCGTTCCTTGATGATGGTCAATGATGGGGCTTGGCACATTTTGCGCCTCTATTTGTCTCCTTTGAATCTGCAATTTACTTTGGGATTGGAGATGCACAATTCTAGCTTTGGGATAAATGCCAGTTCGTTACAGTTTACTGGACCTCTGTTCCTAGGTGGAGTCGATGTCGGCACTTACACAGAAGTCCGCAAGAATGGATTGCTCTCGATGATAGGGAAGCGTACAGGAGGAGGATCATTCAAAGGCTGTCTTAGAAATATCAGAGTTAATTACCAAAAGATGGGCCTTCCAAAAGCATTAGTCACCAAGGATATTTCTGTAGGTTGTGAACCACAAAAACAGTTTGGACCTAGTGCCACAAGTCCATCAGTTATTACCGTGGATTCTGAAAATATCACAGATGTCTCATCTGAGATGGACAAGAGAAGCTTCCTTGTACTCAAGGAACTTGAAGTTCTTGAAGGTGGACGGGCACCACTTGAGTCTAAACACATTAAAATTAACCTAGAGTTCCGGAAGCTTGGGATCCGACAATCACAGATTATGTTTCGCATTGAAGAGCAGCCAGTCCACGGGCAGCTCCGACTAGATGTTGACCCTGTTCTGACCGAGAACACCTTCAGTATTATGGACCTCTGGCATGGAAGGGTCATGTATGTCCATGGAGGATCCGAGGACTTACTTGACTTCTTCATGTTTTCCATCTTCACCAACAGCAAAAAGGAAGTGCCCAGCTATCTCAAAGGCAATCGTCTGCACAGATTTAACATCAGCATCACACCTGTCAATGATGCTCCTGAACTTAGCCTTCCTGAGGGCAGCCTCTTCATTCTGCTGGAGCACTCAAGACGTCGTTTGAGCACTGATGTCCTCAGGGTCATCGACCCTGACACTAACTCTACAGACCTGATGTTCTCAGTCCTTGGAAACCTGAATGCCGGTTCAGGCTTTCTAGAGATCGAGGAACACCCGGGCAGAGCAGTTACCTCATTTACTCTAAGCGATCTAGAGCAGGGTAAAGTGAGTTATGTCCACAAAGGTGTCAAGAACTCCAGGATGGCTATTAGGGTGAGTGATGGGGACAAGGTAAGCAACACAGTGGTACTCAGGATCATCGCTGTTCCCCTAGAACACAAGGTTGCCAACAACACCGGAGTAGAGGTAACCCAAGGTGAAGCAACCTTTATTGGTAACAAACATCTTGCTGTGCAAGTCAATGTTCCTAAACAAGCAGTGGACATTCGATATGACATCACAGTCCTGCCAGTGTATGGTGAGATACAAAGGCTGCATTCGAGTGGGCAGTGGAAGCAAACAAACACATTTACGCAAAAACTCCTGGAAAAGGAGCGTCTCCGATATCTCAGCACCTTCCATGGGACGCAGCAAAGTAATATCACTGACAGTTTCAAATGCAAAGTCACAGTCGGCTCAATCACGGACGAGTTGATGTTTTTGATTAGAGTACGCTGGATTCGTTACAGAATCACCAGGAATAAGGTAGAGATAGATGGTGAACACAAAGTCACATTGACAGCTCAACAATTCCATGTTGTCACCAAGGGTGCAAGACTTTCGGAAAATGATCTTTACATTCGCTTATTGACGTTACCAAGGAAAGGACATCTTCTTCTCAATAATAAGATTTTAAAAAAGAACTCTACTTTCAGCCAAGCTGACATTACTAATCACAAGTTGCAATATGAGCTCTTAGAAAGGCCACATGATGATATAAGGGACATGTTTCATTTTCAAGTATTCTCGAAATTCGCCAGGTCAGGGATTCATGAGTTCAGAATCAGTATCAAAGCAGATATTCATAACATAATTTTAAAAAATCATGGACTTTCTCTCTTGGAAGGGGAGAGCAAGGTCATTACCAAGGCAATGCTATTCTCAGAGACGCCCAGCTCCAGAGCAGTACACTACACTGTAACCAGCAGCCCTAAACATGGGATATTAAAGAAAATAAACCTCCCTAATTCTTCTCCCAGTAATGACAGCATAATAGAGTTCACCAATCAGGACATTTCAGAGGAACGCATTTTGTATGTCCATGATGATAGTGAAACCACCCATGATGCATTTACATTCCTAGCCTCTTTTGGCTCTCTGCAAAATAAGACCCGAGGCACAGAGGGTACATTTAATATTTCCATCCAGTTGGTTAATGATCAGAAACCCATCCGTGTTGTGGATAAAGTTTTCCATGTGGTGCGTGACAGTCAGCGGTTGCTTACGCTGGAAGATTTGTGCTACCATGATGCTGACACAGACTTTGATGACAAAGATCTGCTTTATACCAGACGAAAGATCCCCATGGGTGAGCTGGTCCTGGTAAATGACACCACACACAAGCTTTATCAATTCCATCAGAGGGACTTAGAAGAGAAGAGAGTGCTGTTCATTCACAAAGGAGTGAGTTATGGACGCTTTGTCCTCTTCATATCTGATGGGAAGCACTATACATCAACACTTCTTGAAGTATCAGCCCATGATCCATTTGTTAAGGTGGCAAACAACACAGGTCTCTTGGTCCAGAAAGGCCAGATGGCCAGTTTAGAAGTTGCTAATTTCAGTATCTTAACTAATATGGATGTCAGGCATGATGAAGAAGTGGTCTTTAAGGTTTTTCTACCACCGAGCCATGGGACTCTTTACTGCAGTGGTATAAAAGCAGATACTTTCACACAACATGACCTGAAGATGGGTAATGTAGTGTATCATCATGATGACAGTGAAATACTGGAGGACTTTTTTAACTTCACCAGTAAGGTTAAAGGCCTGCGTCTGGATGTAAGTGTGCCAGTTAAGGTGTACCTTGAGAGTCATCAGAAGCCCCCAAGAGTCATCCACAATAACCCAATTGTGGTGGAGGAAGGAAAGCCTGTAAAAATTAACAAGGAAGTTCTCCAGGTTAGTTTTGCTTTATTAAAGGGAATCCCAGGTATTAAGATTTTTATTTCTTAATATAATGTAAAAGATGTCGCCTATTGAAATATGTAGCAGAAAACAAATGAAAGATTTCTGTTATTTAAAAAATCCACATTGTTTAATATATAATTTGGACTATAGGGGGTGCCATTATTTAAATGACGTGAAAAGGTTGCACTCAGTGAGCTACTGGCAAGGAGAAAAGAATGGGAAGATGGCTGTGGATGAATAAAACTTCCTAAAGACCTGCGTCTTTGTTCTCTACACTAAAAGCCTTTGAGGCTTTTAGTAGACCACAGCCTACAAATGGCAAAGACAAGAAATGCTAGATGCCATATTGGTAGGATGCAAACATGCTGGCACTTGTCATGGCGCTGAAGCCACTGAAAGAGTTTCTTAGCGTGTATTTCATTTGATATCTGGGGGCGTTTATCGATGGTACGGCATTTGACTTAAGCCTACGCTTATATCCATCAGCACCTGTTAGCTCTTTCAGTAGCTGTGGTCATCGTATCAGTATTTTATTTTCTAAGTTGTGTTGTGGTAAAAATAGCAACAGGTATCGCCAGTAGCGCAAGTACAACCATTTTATATCATTGAAATAATGGCAGCCCCCATAGTCCAAAATATGTATAAAACAATATAGATCTTTTAAAAAATTTAAATCTTTCATGGGTTTTCTACTACATATTTCAGTAAGAGCCACACAAGTCTTAAAGGGCTCATCAGATGCCCATTTTCCACAAGTTGATATGAATCTTTAGGCTCTTAATGAAAAGTCTATAATATACTTTGGTTAAAAATTCTCAATGGTAGTGTAAAACAACACCCTTTTTTACCATGCCAAAATCAGCCCTGCAAAAATCATCCCATTCTGGATGAGGTTGCTTTAAATCCAAATGAGCTCTGCTCGCCCCGCCCCTCTCTTCTCTATGTGGAGTGACGAGCCTGTTTACTTTAGCTGCATTTAGCTGCTAAACTTGCTAACTTGCACATTATAAGGCGATCGCAAAGATTCATTAAAAAAACCCTTATACTCACTTCTGCTGTAAAGGAAGCTGGATCACGAATGATTCGCGTGAACATAGACGGCATCTTCTGCATCTTCAGCAGCTCAGATGTCAGGAGTAAATGACGACCATTATGTTCATTATTACATCCAGCAACACAACACCTAAATCCCTCAATTCTTGTCTAACTTACATCCCTGCTCCGGCATCAAAAAGTGGAGGTTGGACTCATGTCAATCAACTATCGTGGGAGCGGCCTCTGTCGGTGTGATGCCACAATGACAGGCATCTGAGAATGGCTCGATTTGAAAATATTATTTTTACAGATTAATTAAAAACCACTGCATGGACTTTTATCATTATGGGGTAGATGTGTACATACACTGCCAACACACATTAATGTTCAAACAACATGTAAAAGTGAACTTAGCATCCAATGACCCTTTTAATACCTGGGGTTCTATTTCAAAAAAAATTTCAGTTAACTTGATTGAGTATTGTAAACTATTATCTATATAATGCGCTTATGTGGTGTGTTCCAGGTTGTTCATGAGGATAACAAACCTTCTGAGATTGTGTATACTGTGAAACTTGGACCCACTTACGGTTTTCTGCGGATATCCATGCTAGAAGAAGATCACTACCGTGGCAGTCAGGAGAATCCCATCCAAAGCTTTTCACAGGGTGATATTAATGAAGGTCATGTTCAGTATGTTCAAACAGAGCGTGGATATGTTAATGACTCTTTCTCACTTGACGTAACCAATGGCGTTCTAACATTCCATGATCTCGTAATCGTAGTGGATATTATCCCCTTGCACATCCCACTCGAGGTGTCCAATATGACCCTGATAGAGGGTTCTTCTAAAGCTCTCACTCAGGACATCATCAAAGTTGTTAACAGACACTTTCATGGACTCCAGATCTTCTATCTTATAACCGAGGGGCCTCATCATGGACGAATTGAGCACTCAAGGATCCCTGGTGTTCCCATTCCATCTTTCACAAGGGCTCAAGTGAGTTTCTGTTCTTCACTTGTTCATTATGAAAAGATAATATTCACTAGTAGTTTTTATAATATCAAAGAATTGTATACTTTTGTTTGTCACAGGCTGAACAGGGATTCATATTCTATGTCCATGATGGAAGTGAGACCATGGCTGATAATTTTACAGTGGTGGCCAATAATACAGATATCCGAAAGCAAAGCTTGCCTTTTGTAGTTTATGTCAATATAACACCCATAAATGACGAACCTCCAATTGTAACTGTCAACAGGATTCTCAAGGTGAGTTTTTTCTTAAAGGGATAGTTCATCCAAAAAAGAAAATTATTAACCCTCATGTCATTCCAAACCCGTAAGACATTCATTCAAAATAGGATTTGTAAAAATTAAATGGTAAGATATATTAAATGAACAAAAAACAAAAACACACACCAAAACAGTAAACATGACTGCAACCTGGGTTTTTCAAATGATTTTATTTTATTCCCACAAATTAGTGTGAAAAATAGTGGTGCATTCAGTTAGCTTCAGTAAGTTAAGGGAATTTGGCACATATTATTTTTCCATTTTCAACTTGGAAAAAAAAAGCATGCTGGTAAACCAGCTTAAAGGGAGAACTTTACTTCCAGAACAAAAATGTACAGATAATTTACTCACCCCCTTGTCATCCAAGATGCTCATGTCTTTCTTTCTTCAGTTGTTAAAAAAATATGTTTTTTGAGGAAAACATTTTAAAAATGATCTCCATATAGTTGACTTCAATGGTTTGAACCTCCAAAATGCATTTTAAATGCAGTTTCAAAAAGTGCATTTAAAACAAATCGAAACAAATTGACAGTTTATATACTTTTTAACCTCAAACGCTCGTCTTGTCTATTGTCTGCGATATGCATGTAAACTCTTTATAATCCAGGTCAATACAGTTAGAGTATGTTGAAGAAATCCCATTGTCCTACATCGCTGTTTTACCTTTTTTTGTAAAGGGTGTTTGCTCTTCTCTGCATGTTCACTTTGTAAACACTGGGTCTGGTACTTCTGCAACAATGTAGGATGATTTTGAAGTTGGGGACGAAAATGAGATGGAATGTTTCCGACATACTCTGTATTAACCCGGATTACACAGAGTACGCATGCACATTGCAGAGAATAGATGAGCGTTTGAGATTAAAAAGTATATAAATTGTAAATTTGTTTCAAAAATGACAGATCGTTTCGCTAGATAAGACCCTTCTTCCTCAGCTGGGATCGTTTAGAGCCCTCTAAAGCTGCATTTTGGAAGTTCAAACTTGGGGGCACCATTGAAGTCCACTATATGAAGATAATTCCTGAAATGTTTTCCTCAAAAAACTAAATTTCTTATCGACTGAAGAAAGAAAGACATGAACATCTTGGATGACAAGGGGGTGAGTAAATTGTCTGTACATTTTTGTTCTGAAAGTGGACTTCTCCTTTAAACTGTGTGGAGGCCTAGACTTAAGATTCCCCTTTTCACCAGCAGGAGGCTCAGTAAACACATTATGAAATGGTTTCTGGTGTAAAATTTAAACCTTACCTGACAAAACACGACCAGAACTGACAGCATCATGTTTCTTTCATTAGGTGTGGGAAGGTTCTGTGACAGAGATAACCACTGAAGACCTCAGTTCTGAAGATCCAGATTCTCCTCCTGAGAGCCTAGAATTCATCATCACTCCACCAAGGAATGGGCATCTAGCTCTAAAGAGCGCCCCCTCCAGGCCTGTTCTGAACTTCACCCAAACTCATATCAATCATGGCCAGCTAGTGTTTGTACATAGTGGTTAGTTTACATTATTAAGTACCCACTGATAAGCCATTTTGCTTGATATGTTAGTGAGTTTGTGGCATTTATGTTTTGACAGGTGCCTTGTCAGGAGGATTTCACTTTCAAGTCAATGATGGGGTGAACTTTGCTCCAAGGCAAATCTTTAGTGTTGCAGCCCAATCTCTGGTCATCAGCTTAGAGAAAAATCAAGAGCTCAGAGTTTTCCCAGGTTTGATTTTTTTGTACTAGTACAAATGCTGTAGTGCTGTTAAAGGGATAGTTCACTCAAAAGTGAAAATTCTGTCATTAATTACTCATCCTCATGTCGTTCCAAACCTGTAAGATATTTTTGATGAAATCTGAGATAGACATAGACAGCTAAAATAGCTGCATAGACAGCAACGCAACTATCATGTTCAAGGCCCAGAAAGGTAGTAAGAACATTGTTAAAATAGTCCATGTGACATCAGTGGTTTAACTATAATGTTATGAAGCTACGAAAATACTTGTGTGCAAAGAAAACAAAAATAATGACTTTATTCAACAATTTCTTCTCTTCCGTGTCAGTCTTAGACTTCATAAAAAAGCGGCTGAACCACTGATGTCACATGGACTATTTTAACTATGTCCTTACTTCCTTTCCGGGCCTTGAACATGTCAGTTGCGTTGCTGTCTATGCAGGGTTAGAAAGCTCTCGGATTTCATCAAAAATATCTTAATTTGTGTTCTGAAAATAAACAAAAGTCTTCCAGGTGAGTAATTAATAACAGAATTTTCCTTTTCGGGTGAACTGTCCCTTTAAATACAAAAAACTATTTAAATTTTAGTAGAAAGGAGTAAGGGTGCCTTTCACATGAAGCAATAGAGTAGCAAAAGAACAAGATATTGTAGCAGACTGCAGCAGCTTGACTGGATTTTAAAAAGTGAAACTCAGGCTAGCCTAGTCATTGAAGCAGTACTGGTGCAATTTTCTGTGTGATGTAAATGGAGTATTTCCTGTATCCTTCTACAGGTTCTTTAAAGTTAATTACTGAAGATGAGCTGTTGATAATCACAAATGACTTTGATGATATTTATGGGAATCGCACCATTACATACACTGTGACCACGCTTCCAAGATTTGGCAGCCTGAGGTGGAAACAAGATGAAAATTCCACAGAGGAAATCTCAACCTTCACCCAAAACATGGTATTTATGAAATCTGCTTCTAGGTTTAGTTGGCTGATGTTAAAATGTCTACTTCTTTTCAAAAGTATGTTCACATTCTTTTTTAATTCCAGAGAGAAACTGATGTAACTGCTTTTGAGTACTTTTTGGTGTATTCTGTTAACGTTTAACATTTTAAATGCTCTACCACAGATCTCATTTAGCATAGATGTTTTGAAGATATGATTTAAAGGATGCTTTTTCCTTGTCGAAACAATACAATTTCACACATTATTTGTGTAACATTATTTGACCATAACAAAGTAGTTCTGACAGAAATTGTATTGTGGTATATCTATATGGCCAACTTAAAAGATTAGTTCACTTCCAAAATAAATTTTTCCTGTAATTTACTCACCCCCATGTCTTCCAGGATGTTCATGTCTTTCTTTCTTTAGTCGAAAAGAAATTAAGGTTTTTGAGGAAAACATTCCAGAATTTTTCTCCATATAGTGGACTTCAATGATAGCCAACGGGTTGAAGGTCCAAATTGCAGTTTCAGTGCAGCTTCAAAGGGCTCTACAAGATCCCAGATGAGGAATAAGGGTCTTATCTAGCAAAACGGCTGGTCATTTAAAAAAAATAAAAATGTATATACTTTTTAACCACAAATCCTCATCTTGCACTAGCTCAACCTTACCCATTACGTAGTTATGTTGGAAAAGTCATGCGAGACGTAGGCGGAAGAAGGCGGAAGAAAGTACAATGCCCTTTACAAAAAATGGTAAAACAACGTTAGACGATTTTAAAGTTGGAGGGGAAAATGAGATTTGTCACCCTACCTTACCTTTTTGAACCAAAGTACACAGATGAAGAATTAAACCATGCGTACATCACAGAGCTAGTGCAAGATGAGCATTTGTGGTTAAAAAGTATATAAATTTTGAAAATGGCCAATCGTTTTACTAGATAAGACCCTCATTTCTCAGCTGGGATTGTGTAGAGCCCTTTGAAGCTGCATTGAAACTGCAATTTGCACCTTCAACCCGTTGGCCACCATTGAAGAGAAACATTTTCATCCTGGAAGTGAACTAATCCTTTAAGCAAGTCTGCACATGACTGCTGCTGTAACTGTCATAAAGTTATCACCAGCCCAAATCTGCAGCTCAAATACATTTTTTTGCATCACAATTTTAAGCTAAATAACCTTTGTTATTTTAGGTGAAAGAACGTGCTGTGCTGTATGCACAGACTAAACCTGTTGCATGGACCGCTGCAGATTCCTTCACCTTCACTGCATCATGCCCACCAGCATCTCTCCAAGCTCATACCTTTAATATCCACATCTCTTATGAAAATACTGGTCAGGAGCATAGGAGTGCACTCTTAACAAACACTGGTAATGATTTCTGACTTACAGTTATTTATATTTAAAAACCACATGAAAAAAATGAGTATGATTACCTTTACATTAACAACACTAACATTCATATTTGTTATTCAGGTGCTGTTGTCACTGAGGGTAGTAGTGTTCTCATTGATAAATCAAAATTGGATGCCTCCAACGCTTTGGGAAAATTAGATGAAGCAGAACGCAATTTCTATGAGGTCTGGTACGAAATCACCTCTCCACCCCACCATGGTACAATTGTTGTAGCTGAAAAGAACCTGACACATGAAAGACCAAAGTTTTCTCAATTCAACCTGCATAAGAATGGAATAATTTACGTACATGACGACTCAGAAACCACTCATGATAACTTTACTTTTGACGTGTGGCTAATCCCCAAAGGAAAGCCTGCTCAACGACCTCAGAATGCAGATTATATAGTATCTGAAATATTTAACATCACTGTGACGCCTGTTAATGACCAGCCTCCTGTGCTCAAGACAGGATCCCCAAGACTCAAAGTGGTCAAAGGGGATACCGTGACCTTAGACCCTGAGAACCTTTATGTGCAGGACCAAGACACTCCACCTGAGGAGCTTTTTTATACTGTAATCAGCAAGCCCAAGAATGGCTTCCTTGCATTGGAGGGTCAGCTCAATAAGTCTGTCAGCACCTTCACCCAAGCTGATGTAAATCATGGAAGGGTGCACTTTGTACAAAAGGGGGAGCCATCATCAGGAGTCATCTACTTCAGTATCACCGATGGATTCCACAGACCACTCTACAAGCTCTTCAGTATAGAGGTGGAGAATATCACCATCAGTGTGGTCAACAACACAGGACTGACTCTACTGCAAGGCCAGACCACAGTGATTCTGACATTTGAGAACCTGGCTGCAGTGACCAATGAGAGAGATGCACCCATTAAGTATTTAGTTACAAGCCCACCAAGCCACGGGAGTGTCATGGTTATGAAAGAACCAGTCACACACTTTGACCAAGAGGACCTGCATTCTGGCAGAGTATTTTATAACATGAGTGACCTGTCATCCCCACGAGACTGCTTTGAGTTCACGGTCTTCACATCTGAGAGTAACCTGACCAACCAGGTGGTCAACATCACAGTCAAGCCACTCATCCACCTTGGAGAGCACGTCAGGATCCCAGATGGCATCCCAGTGAAGCTCCGAAAGGATGTCTTGGATGCAACAGAATTGGCCTCCCTTAGTGCAAGCGATCCTATCTTTGAAATCATTGAGCCGCCGAAACACGGCAAGCTAGTCAAAATCACATTTGACCTTGGAGGAGCCTCTCACTCGGTGGAGTCCTTCTCGTTCAGGGATGTGGAACAAGGCAGAGTGGCTATTGAGGAAAACATCAACTTCCATGGCATTTATGCCAACACAACAACGGCCAAGTACAACGTCACAGTGGTCCACCCACTTAATGACTCGTTTGTCTTCCTTTTGAAGGCAGCCAACGTCCAACCTGCCATGGGCGAATTTGTGTATCTAGTATTACCTTATAATCCCATTACTGGGAAGCATATACTTACAGAGCCGACCAAGTTGCCGACTTTGAACAGAACAACGAATTCTATGTACCCTCCATCTCACATAGATCCATCAACAAGACCACACAGGACTACTTCAAAGCTGAAACCTCGAAACCGCTGGGGGAACCACACTCGAAGCAGAACCACGGTTCCTCATGTTCCCCGCACCACGGTGGACAAGTTGAACCCCTCCCCAAAAAACACTTTAGTAAGGATGGAGTCTTTACCGAGACCTGCATCTGATCCCTTGCTCATCATCTTACCACTTCTGGCTTGCCTCCTCCTGATTGTCATTCTTGTGGTTCTCATACTTGTCTTCCGGCACCGCAGGGAAAAGCGGGCTCATCCAGCAATGATACCGGATCTGACGGGGAACCCTGGTGAAGATATTTTAGCCAGAGGCCCATATCTGGGTCAGCCCGAGAGAAGTCTCACTGTTCCTTCAGTTATAGTAACCCCACTCACTCCGAGTTGCCCTGATAGTCCTGTTTTACAGGAAGTACATGATGCAGCCTTGGTGCCAGCAATCGAACAAGCTGTGTCTCCATTTCTCCTTTGCACATGGAGTCCACTGAACCCTGGTTCTGCCCAGCAATGTTCACCAGCAACACCCCTTAAACAAAACCAGTACTGGGTTTGACTCCACTCCTTTTATCACATCCAGATGTTGCTTGAACTATCATTGTGCAGGACCATCATGGGAGCCAAATCTTAGCAGTACTGGCAGAAGAAAGTAAGCTTCTACGTTTCATACCATACTTTGAGAAACTTAAATATCCAATCCTGCTATTGCTGGCATTTGGTTTTTAACCTTGCAGACTGAAGGACTCTTGGCTTAGTATCAAGTGAAAGATCGCCAAACAACTAGAATTTTAACAATCATATGTTTTTTGATGTTATGTTGTTTCAGTTTTGTCCTGCCACAGCTCAGATGTTTTTGTGGTTTGTGATCTTTTTTTTTGTTTTGTTTCATTTCTTACAAAACAGAGATAGCCACAAAGTCTTACTACATGGTCAGAATACTTTGCAATTACATTTTACATTATACATTGTCAGAAAAAAACACTTCTCTCATAGTAATAGCAGTTGCAGTAGTGCTTTCACGAACGTGCAAAGAAGATAATAAATTATTGAATAAAGTTATTTTTGTTTTCTTTGCACACAAAAAGTATTCTCGTAGCTTCATAAAATTATGGTTGAACCACTGATCACACGGACTATTTTATCAATGTCCTTACTATTTTTATGGGCACTGAACGTGGTAGTTGCTTTGCTGTCTATGCAGGGTCAGAAAGCTCTCGGATTTCATCATAATTTGTGTTCTGATGATGAACGAAAGTCTTACAGGTTTGAAATGACATGAAGGTGAGTAATTGATGACAAAATCTTCATTTTTGAATGAACTATCCCTTCAAGTTTATTAATTATATAAAGTTATAGAATAATTAAAAATTCTACAAGATAACTAAACTGACTGTTTCTTTCACATTCTTTCACTATAGCTTTATGCTGTACCCTAATGCCTTATGTTTATTTATATGGTTGCATCTGCTACATTCTAAAATCTGTCAGAATGTAATGGAATTAAATAGGGAACTGAAACTACTCAAAGGTGCATTTTAAAACAGTGTCTAAATTTAAAACACTATGCTGACCACAAAAACAAAACCGCCCTCAGTAATATTGCACCACAATTTTTACATTCCTAGCAATACAGCAGAAATGCATTGCTATTAAAAAAAGGTGAATCATTCAAACACTCTACGTAATGCCTAGTTTGCTTCAAAGATAAATATGCTTCAGACCCACATCTATTTTTAATAATTTTATATTCTTCTGAAGTAAAATATGACAGTCTTTGTTTGTTATCTTGTAATTTACGAATGAATGTTTACATGTATGTGTGTATTTATGTGTGACAGTAATACATTAATGTAAAAATGGTTGTCATTACATTGTATTAATGTATGAAATAATAAGATTATTGCTTTTTCTATAACCCTGTAATCCTTATCATTACTAACAGATAATAATAATAGATAAAACAATGGTTCATAAAAACATAAATGAATAGTATAGGTCTTCTTTTTCATCTTAGCATTGTTTTATGCACAATATGTGTGGGCTTGTTAGTGATCTAGCTGTGGGAATAAATTCTTCATGATTAAGTACCTGAGTGTGTGGAAAGAGAAGCCTAACTTTAGCTCTGATAAATAATTCAAATGAGGGATTGACTGCTCCGGACAGCTCTGGTTTTTCCCCCTAGTAAGCACAGAAACTAATAATGGTACAATCTCCTTCAAGAGGTCATTTGATTGGAGCTCTGAGGCCTGAGTGTGCTAATCTTCCTTGATGGTTGATTATTTTTCCATTTTTATTCTTTTTCAATGGTTCTTAAGGGGGTGCTATTATGCTTTTTCACTTTTTGAATTTTAGTCAGTGTGTGATGTGTATGCTTGGGCATAAAAAAAGATATATAAAGTTACAAATCTCAAAGTCCACTTCAAAGGGACATATTTAGTTTTTTAAAAATCCCTTTTCAAGAACTACAATGAACGGCTCGTTTGGACTACAGCATTTGTTTTCCGGATGTTATGATGTCACAATGCGGCCCATTAAAATATCATTAAAATAAATCCCGCCTATTGAAATTCGAATGGTTGGGGGTGGGGTAGGGACAAGGTGGGGGATTAGCCTAACTTTAGCGATGCAACACAGAAAACCACTTTTGGGATGCCTCAAAGAGCCGCAGCGCGGCGGGTATAAACGCAAGCATTGACTAGAGTGGCTGTGATCAGCTCCGGTGGCCGTGTTGGAGCCGCGCCATACACGTGTGATGTTCTTTGCTCGTTTTCTGTAGCTGCTTTTTGAATAACTAAGGAAATTTAAACATTATAATTAGTAACTTACGCTGTTTTTATTCAATTGTTGTCATGTTAAATACAAATTAAGTCATTAAAAACATTAGGCTGCTTTTAGCCTTATGCTGGAGCACATTTCAAGTAATGACACTAAGTAAATAAATAAATTAGCACGATAATATCATGTATTGGCGATCTTGCAGGCTGACGATAGGACCCAACACTGCTGTAGTGTATTATTATCCTCAATGCATCCTAGGTGTATATGACTTCCAATAAAGGACTCCTCAATAAAGCCCTCCTGTAGCGAATCGATGCGTTTTTAAATATCCATATTTAAAACGTAACAATCACTTTAATCTAGCTTGCGCCAACAGTTGTACATGGAACTTGCTGCTTTGGCAAGGGGCGTGGCAGTACTGAAACACTGTCTAAGCTGTACGCCAATCAAAACGCAGTGGGACAGCTAACCAATCACAACACATTTAATTTTTCGGAAGGCGGGCTTAATCAAACCTGGAACTAATAGACCCATTTGTGCCAAGCTTGGGAGAAAGGTATTGTAATAATGTAAATTATGTAAAAAATAATTTGTTTTTCGAACCACGAAGCATGAGAGCATGTTCTAGTACACCCCCAAGACAAAATCAAGACTTCTCTCATTGGTCATCCTTTTCACCAGTTTGCTTTTGTTCTTCTTTGAAATTAACTAGACCACTACTGTACTGAATTTACACAAGCCAGCTATTTGCAAGATAAGAATTTGGAATAACCATTTATTTACACTGATGTGTAATCCTGCGTTACATTATCGAAGTGAGACAATGGAAACAATCTGTCATAAAATTTATGATAACACAATCTGTTGATTGCTGTATTACTAATTATGATGACTTGATTAATTGGTTGATTATTTTAATGGTTGTGCTTTTTGTCAAATACATATTTAAATTTAGCTCTGTTTTGTTAAACCAGCCAATAACAACTGGCAGACCACTGGGAATCTTTCACGGACCACCAGTGGTCCAGAGCTTGAGAACCACAGTTTCATTTTTAAGGTTTCACTTCAGTTTTTATTGCTCGTACAGCTGGGCCCTTGTGCTCTTAAAATATATACATGTAGTGCTCATTTGCTGTTTTTAAACTAACTAAAATAGTTATGCTGTTACATAGAAATCTAAAGTGAATAATGAAAGTGCTGGTAAACTAGTACGGTGAGTGATCCTCTCTGCCTCGTCTGGAATGTCCTCTAGATAAAGAGGGTTCAGCCCATGTTTTCTAGGTCATTGTTCCTTTGCACTTCTCCTCCAGGGCTGAGAAACAATGTCTCGTCTTTCTCTTAATGTAAAACAGACACAGGCCTCTCCCCCAGAGCAGATTAGATAAAGGTTAATAGCAGTATAACTTGCAAGGATCATAAAGAACCATATTTGGCAGACCGACACAATAAGACATTCAAAAGCATAATGTATCTTTATATCTGTATTAAAATTCATTGGAATCAGAGAACAGTTCAAATCTATTCTTATTGAACATCACCACAAGTCCATGAAATGAGTCCATCGATAGAGAGCACATCAGTACAGGCACACATTTATAAGTAATCAATGTAGTTTATATCAACCATTACTTAAAATGTAAATTTAAAATTGTGATTATGTCTCAAGGGTTTCAACTCAAATTAATTGTGACTGTTATGTAGATTCAGATTATATAGTATTTTACTCAGTCTACATTGTAAGGACCATTGTAAATTTCTGGCACACGCTTTCATCATTTTTGTTCTCAAGCCACCCCAAACACGCCTTCAAGACATGAAGTGCATTTTCACGAATCTATAATAAAAAGGTTGCTTATTTGTGTTGTATTCCACTTCTGTAACATCCTAAGCCTGATCATACATGTCCAAGGCTTCCTCCAACTTGCCTGTGATTTTCTGAAAGAAGCTGATCTGCTGCTGTAGGAAATGCTGCATCTGTGCCTTGAAGTCACGCACGCGTACACGATGAAAGTGCTGGATCTCAGCTAGCGTGGCACAGGAGATGATGTTGCAGCGGTCGTGGATGCCTCCGCCTGCAATGCCATCTTTTTCCTCCCCATGTTTCTGACTCTCCTTGGCCTTCGTGAGGGCTCCTGGAGAAAGACAGTGAACAGAAAGGGAAAAATCAAGGAAGGTTTAGTTAAAGTCTGTAACACCCAAACACATCTGCAAACACACACACATGCACTCTGTGAGCTTTCCATTTTGAACATACTAAAACGCAAGCTCAGACCAGTCATGCTTCTGATTTATGGCTTACAGCTCTCTTTGGAATGTCTCAAGTAAAAATCAATATTCCCTGTGCACTTTAAATGAACTGTTTACTTTCTAAATTAACGTTCCTGACCTTATTGCACATGACTTATCAGTTCATTAATATTTTGAATTAAAAAAAAAAAAATTCATTGGAGTCTTACATCAAAATCACAACTTGCTCTGCCTTAACAATTTTCATTTAACAAGTACCTTTTGCTTTGCAAACCCTCCTCTCCAACCTGGCTCCATTATGTAACGCCTGCTTTTCATGATCCAATCAATTCCAGATGGAGAAAAAATCCTGGTCTACATTTTTTTTCTTGCCAAATATCCTGTTTCACTCTGCAATATTTCTGATTACGGAAGTACAATCAGTTGTGAATACAGTACAGCGAATGTTTAGTTAAAAGTTGTGTTTCTACATCCAACACATTAGAATAACTATGTCTGTGTTAAAATGTAGTGTAAGCGTTTACAGCTACCCTGTGCTGGGGCCCTAAGCTTCGGATTAGAGGCTTCAACACAAAAGCTATCCCAGCATCAGTTGTTTTATGTGGACAAGCAATTTCTCATACTGAACCGCAATAACTTATTGCGTCATATAAACCCAGAGATATGATTATACAGAAAAGAATGACATTGGTTAATTTCATGTCACAGTAAGGGGAAAATACATTAGTCAGAAGTATACACTTCCCCCACTAAAGAGATGTGGGAATTACAACAGGGTTGGCAACTTTCCACCATACCAACACACATCTCAAGCCGCAAGAGCTAGCAGGCCTCATATGCTCTCAGGGAGAAATCAGGACATGTCATTTGACATACTGCCGAGAACCTGTTGCTATTAGGTCTATCTAATCTAAAAAGCGGTTTGCTAGGAATGCATCCTTTTATTTCAGTACGAATAAGATGCTTCTTTAGTTTCATGAAACAGCAAAACTGATTTAGGTTTCCACTTAAATATTAACTTGACATATGGCGGGTTGATTGGGTAGTGTGTTATTTTTTTAAGCTGATGGCATGCACATAAACTGCTGACCTACTGACCTATATATTCACATTTTATGGCATGCCATTCTGACAAGCTGAGCAAACACATTAGAAAAATCCCAAACCTTTCTGAACATGGATAATGTCTGGAAAGTTTGCGAGGTGGCCCTGGTAAATCGCTAAGAGATCGGAAATTGGCTCCAAATCCTGACGAGGCTGCTCTGCGAAGTAATCCCCAATGGTCTCGTAGACTTCTCCAGTGTTTGCCATGGCCTTGTTTAATGGAGCTGAATATACTTGCTGGTCGAATTCAAAGGCCTGACTTAGAAGTCTGAAAGCCTGTCCAACTCTCTGATATTCCTTTTTAAAACCAGTGATTTGCTTTCTGGCGAATTCGCCAATAGTGGCATTGAGCTGTATGATGTTTTCGTCCATTTTTTTGGTGAACGCTTTGAAGCCATCTACGTTGCCTTCCACCTCCTGTAAGTCAAGCGGTAAAGCTGGAGGACAGATAGTGAGGAAGAAGTTAGCGCCAACCAAGTCGTCCTTCTCTGCTTTTCGCTTGCCTTGCTTCCAAGCTTTCTCGTCGTTACTGCTGCAAGTGAGAAAATGCTGGAAAACGTCACACTTAGATAAAATAGGATGACTTGTCATGTGATTCATCCACCATATTAAACCTTTCCGCCTCTTAGAAATGAAATCCTCTTCAAATCGGCCTGTCGCTTGCTTCTCAGGCAAGTGAGGAACCGAAATGACGGGGAATTTTTCTACGAGCCGCGCATAAAGCCAGTCAAAGTGCTTGTATCTTCTATTCACCTGGCTTTGAGTATGACTAGGCGTGAGTCCGTACGACATATAGCTCTTCATCCCTTTGAATTTGGTTTGTTTTGTAGGATCGTCGATAGTGCAGGTGAATGGATACGGGTTCTCTTGCCATTCAGGACCGTATTGGCCCATAACCACAAATATTTTGTCTCCATCTCTGACCAAACCTGAAGCTTCACCCAAAACGAACGCCTCGCCGCCTGACTTTACAAAGGTCGAAAACCTATTGAGATTTTTACCAACTGTTCCTGTGTTTTTGGACTGTTGCGCACTACCACGTCGAGAAGCTGAGGTGCTGGTAGTGGGATATCCCGCTTGAGCATTCCCGCGTTTTTCAGGTGTTCCTCCGTGTTCATCCGCCGCTACGCCGTCATCCCAGTCATCGTCCCAATCCTCGTCGCTTCCCTGGCTCGTTTGAAAACTGTGTCGCTGTTGTTGATGTCCCTGGTAAACTGCAGAATGAGTGGGTGTCGACTCATTTGAGGTGTCCCTCCTCTGAGGGCTAGTTTGGTGGTAATAGTTCTGACTAGCGGATGTCCCGTTACCGTGCAGTGATGTGTCAGTCCTTATAATCTCCACGTATGATGCAGGGAAGAGTCCCGTCTCACCTCTGCTGTTCGTGCCCTCCAACCAACCATCGACAACCTCTTCACTACACAAAGTTAGAACTTCATTCTCTTTCACAGAGATCTCGCCGGGATTTTCAGAGATAAAGTCGTATAAAGCTCTCGCTCTGAGCGCCATAGTTGTATGGAAAGGCTTTGTAAACTCAGTTTACAAAGTTGCAATACACTCCTCCGCGCCGTCCGTTAAATCAGCCTCTTCGGGAATTTATGCCCTTTGTTTTCTACCAAAACACGTCGAAAACTTTTTAAGCCATTGTCCCGTGAAAACACTTTGAAATTCCTCTCAGAAGAGTATTGAAAAGTGAGGTTTGTGTACGCCTGCCTCTCTTCGCTGAATGCTCTGTGCGGTCCAGGGCAGAATAATCGAGGGTGGAGCCAATCAGAATAATCAGCCTGGGGTAACAAATAAACCCCAGTGCCCCTTCATAGAGCAATATGACTTACTGTAATCATTATATTCGTATCTAGTTTTACCTTTCGACTCATTATATAATATTAATAACGCATCGTTACATTTTATAATATTTTATAATAACTTTGTTATCATAACATAAGTCTATAGCAGTATCAGTATCAATAATTATTTATTACTGTTAGAATGTACAGTAATATTTTTCAACAATTTTTAAACACATAATGAACTTAGTTAATCATTCATATTTTTTTATCATTATATCATAATATTTTTTCTTGTACTTTGTACAAACAAATGCTCAGCACGTATAGAGCATCAGTATCAGTAAATATTTATAGCAATTAATGTTCATTAATATTTTTTAAAACTTTTTTAAAACATTAACTGTAAACATGATTGTTAACTGAATACTTCATAAATAATTCTTTGAAGTGTAATCTCTTTTTTCTTGTACTTTGTAAAAAAATGCTCAGCATGTATAGCAGCATCAGTATCAGTAATTATTTATAACGATTAGAATGTTCATTAATATTTTTTAAAACAATTTTATAAACATTTACTGTAAAAATGATTGTTAACTGAATACTTAATAAATATTTTTTTCAAGTGTAACCTCTTTATTCTTGTACTTTGTAAAAAAAAAAAAAAAACACTCAGTACGTGTAGCCGTATCAGTATCAGTAATTATTTATAACTAATTTTTTTACTTTTTTTTAAACATGTACTGTGAAACTGATTGTTAACTGAATAAATATGCCTAATAGATAATATTTTCAAGTGTAACCTCCTTTTTTCTTGTACTTTGTAAAAAATGCTCAGTATGTATAACAGTATCAGTAATTAATTTATAACTATTAGAATGTTCATTAATATTTTTTCAAACATTTTTAAACATTTAAAAATGAATAAAAATGAATACTTAAATAATTCTTTCATATGTAACCTCTTTTTTTCTTGTACTTTGTAAAAAAAAAAGCTCAGTATGTATAGCCGTATCAGTATCAGTAATTATTTATAACTATTAGAATGATATTTTGTATTTTTTTTTTCGCTTTTTTTTTTAACATTTACTGTAAAACTGATTGTTAACTGAATAAATATGCCTAATAGATAATATTTTCAAGTGTAACCTCCTTTTTTCTTGTACTTTGTAAAAAATGCTCAGTATGTATAACAGTATCAGTAATAATATTAAATTAATAGTAAATTAATATTTTTTCAAACACTTTTAAACATTTAATAGAAAAAATATTCTGGTACACTTTACAATAAGGTTATTCATCTTTGTTAATGTTTCTTAATGAAAATATAGTTGTTTATTGTTAGCACATGTTAATTCACAGGGCACTGATGTTAACAAGTACAACTTTTGATTTTAATAATGCATTAGTAAATGTTGAAATTAACATTAAGATTAATAAATGCTATAAGTATTGTTCATTTCTAGTTCATGTTAACTAAAGTAGTTAACTAATGTTAACTCATTAAACTAATTGTAAACGGTCACCATTTTCAAGTGTAAACCTCTTTTTTCTTGTACTTTGTAAAAAAAGAGCTCAGTATGTATAGCAGTATCAATATCAGTTTTTTATAAATATTGTGGCTGTTCATTAATATTTTTTAAATAATTCTTTTAAAATGTACTGTAAAATGAATATTTAATAAATAATATTTTCAAGTGTAACCTCTTTTTCTCTTGTATTTTGCAAACAAATGTCTTTCATAGTTCACTTAGCCTGGATTGGGTGTTAAGAAGATTGATGTGTGTTGATTAAAAAGATCATCAGCATAACTTCACTGGCTGAAAATGTGTAAAAGGCCTAAACCATCACTGTGCCAGATTTAATATTATCTTGAACAGACACATAATACCTATGAAAAGTAAAACATGAAAATTATTGTCAAACATGCATGCCATATAAACGTACAGAGCATTTTATTGACTTTAACAGAACTATGCACTACTTATGCTAGCTAGCATTTAAACTTTGAACTTAATTTGTACCAGAACTGTACTTTTATTGCACCGTGTTATTATGGCCTGTTCACCCAAATGAGTATTACTGGTCATACGTTGCTTCAAAACATTTAGACATAAATAAAAATGATGCAGTATGTTAAAACATTATAAGAACGCCCACTATTTAGATATTTTTAATTGGTAATCATTATGTTTTTAGCATAAACAACATGTATGAGTATGTGTTTTCCCTTTATTTTGACCACATTATATAATCTAATTAATCTGTACTAAATTTCTAAATATGTGTATTTAAAACTTAAAGGTAAACACAAAGTTATGCATTATAAAAGAAACTAGCAATGTTTCTATGAACATAAGATCTCAGATTACACAACACTAGGTATCCTGTCACTTTTTTTTTTTTGAAGAATAATACATTACTTTAACCAGTAGAGGTCATTGTCAAACAAAAATCTGGCAGCGTTAGTTCCTTGTCACGTGATGTAAAAGAACCTGTAGACGCGCAGCTTTTCGATACGATCTGCTATCACGTGATCTCTAAGACGTTCGCAAAACTAGCACGTACACGTCGTTATCAATATTAGCGTACACAAAGATAATCATTACGTTGAAAGCGTTGAAAGAGCAGCCACTTATATGAGCTAACGTTATCGGTGCAAACACTTAAAGGGAGTAAAAAACAAGAAAGAATTTCAACCCGTGTTGGATGAATGAACGTAATATTCAGCGTGACAGTGACGTCACGTGGAAGTCGTGACGCTTGAGCTTCTGTGGCTC